>NC_142000.1:17669832-17877332 GCF_049901715.1 Pseudonaja textilis
ATTACTTATCAAAGAGTTGCCAGCTGAACCAAGAACTGATCTTCATTTGGAACCAGAGTCTTCAGAAGAACATTACTTGGCAACGCCCTCCAGCTTCTTGGCATAGGGTAGAGAAATGGTAGAGGGAAGCATCTGTCACATCTTGAGTTGTGATGTCTTTTGTTTCAATGTTGGCTAATCATCCATTGTTCTAGCTAGGAGAGCCCAATTAAGAACAGAGCTGGTTGTCAACACCTCCCATTGATCCGATAGAAAGAGGCCATGAGAAATACCACCCTATTAGCAAGCAATAAACAGGAATTAGAAGAGTGCCAAGGGACAACCTGTTAGAAGCGGCCAGAAAAGCCAATTCACAATTCATGGGCATTCAGGAAAAAAAAAAAATCATAATCTTACCAGCTATGAAACATCTGCTGTGACTAGACGAACAGCAGAGAGATGCCACTGGAATGGCCTAACCAGGAAGGCATTCATGTTCCATAAATAGCACCAATTTCTACAATACGCAGTACAACAGAGAAAGGGCAGGAACGAATGTCTATGGATATTCTCAGTCATGGTTGTCTCAAAGGTGCCTTTTCAAGAGGCAACTGGACTTCCTTTGTTTTTCCTTGAAGAGGTTTCGCTTCTCATCCAAGAAGCTTCTGACTGAAAGTCAGAACTGAAGAAGCTTCTTGGGTAGTGAAACCTCTTCAAGGAAAAACAGAGAAAGTCCAGTTGCCCCTTGAAAAAGCACCTTTGAGGGAAGGGAAAGAATCATTCACAATGTGGTTGGAGACAAGGAACAATAGAAATCCTGCCATAATCCTTCCACTCAGCGGTCTAAAGAGCATAATCACATTCTGTTGACTTTCATTGGGTAAATCATAGAGGAGACATGATAACAGTGTTCCAGTATTTGAGGGGCTGCCACAAAGAAGAGGGGGGTCAAATTATTATCCAAAGCACCAGAAGGCAAGACAAAAAACAATGGATGGAAAACTAAACAAAGAGAGAAGCAACCTGAAATTAAGGAGAAACTTCCAAACAGTGAAAACAATTAACCAGTGGAACAGATTGTCCTCAGAAGTTGCTCCATCAGTGGCTTTTTAGGAAGAGGCTTTTAAGAAGAGTTTAATGATAAGAAAGACTAGTGGTGACAGAATAGCAGTCACCCAATATCTAAGGGACTGCCCCACAGAAGAGGGGGGTCAAGTTATTCTCCAAAGCACCTGAAAGCAGAACAAGAAGCAATGGATGGAAACCAACTAAGGAGAGAAGCAAGCTAGAGCTAAGGAAAAAATTTCCTGACTGTTGGAACAAGTAATCAATGGAACTACTTGCCTCCAGAAGTTGTGGGTGCTCCAACCCTGAAGAAGACTTTGGACAATCATTGGTTTGAAATGGTGTAGGATCTCCTGCTCGAGCAGGAGGTAGGACTAGAAGACCTTCAAGGTCCCTTCCAACTCTTATTCTATGCTTCTAAGATTTCCTGACTTTCTGTCACTTGTTTTGGTTTTTAATCTGCTCGCTTTCAAAGGTACGCCCTTGGTTTCTGCTTGGCCATTGCCATTTCTTAGACATCTGCTCTCTCTCTCTCTCAAGAGATGACTCTGTTCGGATGAATGTATGTAGAACAGGGATTGGGCGACCCTCTCTTCTTTGTAGAACTATAGCGGACATGGCTGGATTCCAGCAGGCTTCCCCACACGCCAAAATGTCCATTGCATCTTGTGTACAGCTGATAGATGCAAAGATACACTTCTCAGTTGGAGCAACGCCTGCCTCAGCAAATGAATATAGATCTTGTTTCTTTGTTTTGGACACCTCTGTATCTCCATTTCTTAACTGAAGCCAACTCGATCAATGAAATATAGCACTTTAAGCGAAGTCAATACTTAACCCATTCACCAGATGTACACACACACACACACACACACACACACAGAGTGTTTCTTCTTCCTTAAGAATCCCATGACAAGTCAAAACAAAAGTTGGCTTGTGGGGTATAACATGTCCTTGATCCAAAAGGATGCAAAGCGTTCCACAGCACGTGTATCCCCCTCAACAAAATCATTTTAAGAAAGTCGCATTTGATTTGTAATTTCTGGCAAAACACTCTGATGTCTGGAAGAAGAAGAAAAAAAATATATGTTTCCAGGCAAAACACAGCTGGCTCAAAAGGTCTTGATTTCATCAAACCAGAGTGCTAAATATTTTAATTCTGACCCTGCAGTGCATCAGATTCAAATCAGAAAATTGACTGGACATGTCCATGTATATCGAATCAGAGGGGAAAAGAAAAATCTTGATTGAGACCAGGGAGGCTCACGGTTAGATATTGGGGGTTCAGGATTTTACCCTAGACTTAGGAGAATCGCCAAAAAAAAAAAAAAAAAAAGAGGAAAGTGTTGGGTAAACGCTAAATGCAAAAAAAAAAAAAAAAGTCAGTAGTAAACACAGTATTGTTCAAGATCATCTAGGGTGGCATTAAAACAATAATTCTGCTTGAATCAGCAAACTAGTCAATGGAAGAACAAAACCATTGACTTTATTTTGTCAGTTAAGAAAGAATGTATTTGATACCAGTGGGTCTATGACAACTTATCATGGCCAACTTGCCATGGCCAATGTGCCACAACCAACTCACCACAGCCAATTCACCACAGGACAACTGATCATGGCCAAATCAGCGTGGAGACAACTTGCTCAATGATCTCCGGAGACCCCCAGATCTGACGTCAAAGCTAGGTCTTGAGGGACTTCTAGAAAATAAAGAGGAACGGAGAGCAACTCACTTTGTGGGGGAGAATGGTCCCTCAGGTGGACATCATGACAGAGAAGTTCCACCATTTTGGGCCTCCTAAGTGTAGTTTCTAAGAGATGAGGCCCATAGCTTATCTCTTTTGCTAGAGCGGAATTGATGCCATTGAGAAGAAATGGTCCCTCAGATAATCTGGCCCCAAGCCATGTGGGGCTTTAGATACTAAAACTAGCACTTTGAATTGGACCCAGAAGCATTGGACTCGGTGACCAATGAAGTTTGTGGAACAGAAGCATAACTTCAGCTTTTAGTTTGACTGTAGGAAATACAAAATGTTCATAGGAACAGGCAGCCTGGTGGACTGCAACGTTCATATCTCCTCACCCAAATTGTTTCACATCTGAGGCACTTTGTGTGTGTGTCATTATCGCCTGAATTTGAGACAAGTGGTTCTTGCAATCAGGCTAATGGAGTCAACCACAGTGATTATGATGGAATAACAAGGGCAGATAACATATTTTCTTTACAGGCTCCAGCGACTGAGTAAAACACAACGAAAATTTGATTTCAAGAGGTGTAAAATTTAAGGCTTTGGCTCTAGGTGCCTCATTTGCATTGCTGTCCTGAACCCATCTGGAAGGCACTTCACCCTCAGGAGGGGTTGGGCCTCCACCTCTTCTTATTTTGCCATTGATTGACATCGTCAATCTTCGCACATCAAAATAGCCCCTAGCAAAAAATTGCCAAAAGTGAATGTCGGTTTGCCTCCATCAAGCAACTAACAGCCTGGAGCACCAGATAAACATGCCCTTAGGCGCAGCTGTGGGGATGTAAATACCAGAAGGTGTGGAAGGAAAGAGTCAAAATAAAATAAAAAATAAATCCAAGAAACCACTCGAGCAGAGTGTCAACGTTAATACACAAGCGTGGCAGGGCCTGCCCGCGTATATTTTATATGCCAATGTCCTGAAACATTATCTGCTAAGTGTTTTGTCAACCATTTTGGTCTTCCCTGAAAAACCCATTTATCTGTAGACCACAGAGTTGCCAAGAGGACAGCTCCTTTGGAACGAGCAGTCTCTGTGTGTTTTCCGTCACCGTTTATAATCCCTCCCGTTCACAGATCCATAATTCATGAGAAGAACGGAGACCCAGGCGAACATTTTCCCGAAGAGTTTGAAACTGAGGCCTGCGCTGCAAACGCTCAGACCTTGTCATGCGTGGAATCCAAATGCATCTCTTTCTCTCCCTCATCCATCAGCGCTCGGAGACGTTTTTGGCAATGATATTATCCAAATATTATTAAAACTTTGAACCCTGTCCTCATAAATTAGGGTGAGATGACTTCGGAGCCGTTAAGCCAGGAGGATGTATGAGCTTCAGTTGCTCAGGGGTAATTAAGTGCTTAAAAGGAAGCGTGGCTGAGCATTCGGTGGGGCTAAAGAGAGAGTGAAGGAGAGAAGCGGAGTGGGACTCGGCGGCTGCCATTCTTTCACTGTTCTCGGCACAGAGCTGTTCACACACAGGTCAAACCAACCTCAAGCAGGACAAGGATTTGGCCAGTGAGAGGAAACATCTGTTCTTGAGCATCTGTAGGTATCCTTGCAGCAGGCTTGCAAGCTTTGTCCGTTTTGTTGGCTGCTCTTCTAGGAACATACTTCAAAAACTTGGCAAGCTTGGGGCAGCATCCTACATTTTCTGATTTCCTGAGCCAAAACTACTTGGGAATAAAGTGTAGCTCTCCCCTTCAAGGGCTTTTAATCTGCAACTAGGCGCTTCAAGATGTGGGTGTTGGTAAAGTCCAAGAATGAGAAAGTTTCTCAACCCCTTTCGTCCTCTGTTTATTTATCCCTGCATTCGTTGCCCTTTCGTAACTTATTGAACAAATGGGATCCTAACATCTTGCAGTAAGCCCTTCTTTCCTTGGGGGATCCTGGGTTTCTTGAATTCACAGACCTGAGAAATGGAAGATTTTCTGTGATATCTGACAAGGTTAAATGGAATATTCCATAGTTCTTTTATGTTATGCAGAGGAGGAGGAGAATGCTTGTTATTTTCTGTCGCTAAAAAATGACATCCTGCTTCTAAGCATATGTCTCAAAGCAATATACAAAATCAATGTTAGGAAATTGATAAATGTTTTATTTTTTAGAAGAGGTATTTCAATGTTTTTTTTTCAAAATAGGAGGACATTTAGAGCCTGCAGTCTTCAATATACTTATCTAGGTTTAAACCCCATTGTATTCAGTAAGATTTAACTCTTGAGTTTATATCAGAATATCTGTCAAACCAAAATTACAGGCAGCAATAGCCACGAGATTCATTTCACATGTGTCTACATATATTTATTTGTTTAGTTTGTTTAGGATGCTTCTCAAAACAGAAATGAACAGAGAAATCTATACTGACATCTCAGCAAAACTGAAGCAGGACTTCAACGTTGTTTTTGAAACAGAATCTATACAGCAATAATTATTTTTGAGGATCAACAGCTTCTGTGGGAAAAATTTGGAGGAGGCCATATGGCTTCTTGAGCAATTGGGGGAAAGAGAGGATCGAAATATAATGAATCTAATCAAAATTATTCTATTGGCTCAACATTACAGTATAGAAATAACAGCTCCCCAAAGATTTTCAGTGAATTTTCCTAGATCAAGCTGAAAATGAAGACGCTGATTGTTTCAGCATGCAAAACTCCTACTTTTATGGTTATGGTCTCTTTTTCTTTGAAAATGCATATTAATTATGAGAAGTCTGTGTGCAATATTATTCTTCTGTCTTTTCACTTTCATTCTTCCTCTCTCTTCTTGCCCCTTTCTAATAAAGCACTGATTTCCAGTTTTGCAAAATAACCACCCTGGATTTGCTCTAACAGCTTTGGGTATATAATCTTAGCCACTATTTGCTTCGTTAAACAAGGAGGAAAGCTGCTTACTTGCTTTGTCTGTGGAGATTCTCAGTCATCCAGGTCCTAATTGTCTTCAAGGTGCTTTTCTTTTTCTTCAAGTAAAACAACTGGACTGTTTTTTTCTCCCTTTTGAGGAAGATGAAGATGAGAAGTGAAATGTTTTCTTCTTCTTCTTCTTCAAGGGAAAAAAACAACCTGGCTTACTTGTTGAAGAAAAAAAGGACCTTTGAGGTATTTCTACAGAGGAATGATTGACTCTGTCATCTGCACCTCTATAACTGTCTGGTTTGGCTCTGCAACCCAACAAGAAAGACAAAGATTAGGACTGCAGAAAAAACAATTACTACCAACCTGCCTTCTATTGAGGACCTATATACTGTCAAAAAGAGGACTGTGAAGATATTTACAGACCCCTCACATTCGGACATAAATTGTTTCAACTTCTATCCTCAAAACAACTATGCTATAGGGCACTGCACACCAGAACAACTAGACACAAGGACAGTTTTTTCCCCAAATGCCATCACTCTGCTAAACAACTAATTCCCACTACACTATCAAACTACTTAGTAAGACTGTATTACTATTATTGTTCTTATCCCTCCCATTATCTATCTCTTCCCATTTATGACTATAACCATGTTACTTGTATCTATACAATATTGTTGTTTTATTTGTTTCCTAGTATGATTTGATTGCTTATTAGTAACTTATGTCTATCACTAAGTGTTGTATCTTAGGATTCTTGATGAACGTATTTTATTTTTTCTTTATGTACGCTGAGAGCTTATGCACCGAAGACAAATTCCTCATGTTTCCAATCATACTTGGCCAAAAAAAAAAAAAAGAATTCTATTCTATAAAGAATTCTATTCTAAATGTCAGAAGCCACCCAAGACCTCATTTCTAACCTGCATAAAAGGTGAAGAAAAATTCCTATTTTTTTTTCCCTCTCAGATCTGTGACCGGGGTTGCCTTTGACCACTTCCACACACTCTTTCTCCTTGGGAAGACATCTGTTAAGCGGCAGGTGTCTTCTGTGTCTTGTGGCTGCCTGATAATGTATGATCTAATCTCTATCTCTACAAAGTCTCTGGGTAAGTGACAGAGACAAAGCAATGCCATCCTTCCACCAGGATTAAAAATGACTCCCCTCTGTCTGCTGGGGTTGCTATTTCCCATCGCAGCTGAGTCATCCATCAAAGTTTCCCAATACTTTTTTGGGGGGGAGAAGGTATGGGTGTTGATGGCCATGGAGTTGGTGGCAGAGATTCAGGTGGAGGAGGAGGAGGAACACTTTATTTATGTAAGTTTACTACCCACCCAATTTCAATAGGTCCTCCTCCTCCTCCTCCTCCTCCTCCTCCTCCTCCTCCTCCTCCTCCTCCTCCTCCTCCTCCTCCTCCTCCTCCTCCTCTCCCTCCTTCCTCCCCCAGTGGGCCACTCTTATATTTGTCCCACTGGGAATTAATTGCTCCCATTCTTTTTTTTTTTTCCAGGTATTTTCATCACCACAATTCTCTATTTGACAAATTCTCTTGCCAGGTTGATAGCATTTTCCTTGTGCTATTCCTAACAGCAGTAAAATCATACTGTTTCAGAGAATAAATTCTTCCTTCCTTCCTTCCTTCCTTCCTTCCTTCCTTCCTTCCTTCCTTCCTTCCTTCCTTCCTTCCTTCCTTCCCTTCTTTCTTTTTCTTTCTTTCTTCCCTTCTTTCTTTTCTTCCTTCTTTCTTTTCTTTCTTTCCTTCCTTCCTTCCTTCCTTCCTTCCTTCCTTCCTTCCTTCCTTCCTTCCTTCCTTCCTCCCTCCATCCCTCCTTCCCTCCCTTTTTTCATTCCCTTCCCTGTCCTCTTTTTCTGGAGTAATTTGGTTTATTTACCTTTCTTGTTCAACCCAACATGTGCCTGGGGAAAAGCTGTCCTCATTCTAACTACAGCACATTTCCGAGGAACCTTTTGAAGCTTTGACCGAGTCCACCAGGGACAGATCCAATTCCTTCTCCATTTTATCAGTTATGAGATTATCTGCATAACCTTTACCTCTTCAATAAAGTTTCAAACACACGGGAATTGGATTTGAGAGCGGGAAAGTTTTCAGAAGGGAAGCTTTCCTTCCCTTCTAGCCCTTGTTGCTAGATTCTGCTACCCGGAGTGTAATTCTACCATGAATTATACACACATGTTTCTCTTTGAAGTAGGGTGGGGTGAAGGTTGCCCAAAGTGGTGGGGAGAAAAGAGATTTGGAGCCAATTTGTAATAAGCAAGAGCAGTTTGACCCAGATTAAAAGATACAATTACTCTGTCTGAATAGTAAACCTTAAAAGTACTACTTATCCCAATAGTTATTGTTTTATGACAAAGGAAGACATCCTGAGAGAACAATAAAGCGAGAGATAAGTTGCTTGTAATTTATTCCAAACACAGCAGAGGAATTCTATGCAGTTTTGCTACAACAGATCCCAGTCTGGCCCTTTCAAATACATGCAATCCCCACAACCCTTAAAACTTACTGGTTAGGGATTCTGGGAGTTGCAGTCCTAACATGTCTGGATGATAACATAGAGTAGTGCAAACATTTCCTTTACACACACTTGCTGACAAGTCAAAAATCCCTTCCCCATTTTTCCGATGTAATATCACTGGGCATCTTATCCTCCCTCCCTTCTCTCCACCTCCTTCCTTCCTTCCTTCCTTCCTTCCTTCCTTCCTTCCTTCCTTCCTTCCTTCCTTCCTTCCTCATAACTTAATCCTTCCTTCCTTCCCTCTTCCTTCCTTCCTTCCTTCCTTCCTTCCTTCCTTCCTCCCTTCCTCATAACTTAATCCATCCTTCCTTCCTTCCTTCCTTCCTTCCTTCCTTCCTTCCTTCCTTCCTTCCTTCCTTCCTTCCTTCCTTCCTTCCTTCCTTCCTTCCTTCCTTCCTTCCTCATAACTTAATCCTTCCTTCCTTCCCTCTTCCTTCCTTCCTTCCTTCCTTCCTTCCTTCCTTCCTTCCTTCCTTCCTTCCTTCCTTCCTTCCTTCCTTCCTTCCTTCCTTCCTTCCTCTCAAGGGCAGCCAACCAGATCTGGGCTGAGCAGTGGCCATTTTATTTTGCTACACTAATTTATGCTCCTGGTTTATAGTCTTTATCTAATTCTTATCAATTTTAATATTCGTAGACTTGTGATTTCATTGCCTCATAAGCCCTTCAGAGTCTCTTTGAATGGTGAGATGGTCGACATATACACTTAATATATAATAAATAAATGCAAACATCCCTACTAGCTACACTCTTAATTCATTTTACCTGTGTTGGGATCCCTTTTTCTCCTTCCAAGTCATATGGGTCTATTTGACACTTTGTTCCTCAACAGCCTTTGCAGGCAGACCCATTTTACTACTTATGCAAGATAAGAGGAAACCCCCAAATCATTAGTCTGTGCAAAGGTATAAATATTACATAGCCGCTACTCTAATTGTAAGCCAAGCTGAGTGAATAATTCACAACCCATCCATTATTTGACAAGTGGCACCTCTTCTTCTACTTGCAAGCTGAGTTCCTGAGCTGGGGCTAGCTCCCAGTGTTGCTCATCCACTAGAGCAGGGGTCTGTAACCTGCGGCTCTGGAGCCACATGCGGCTCTTTTGGCCGTCTGCTGTGGCTCCCTGTTGGCTGATCCTACCACTGGCTGGCACCTCCCCACCCTCCCTGTCACTCCTCTCCTGGCCTGAGAAGGTAAGGGTGATGGCAGGGGATGGAGACCCATTCCATACTCCAGGGCAGGAGGTGACTGGGTGGGAGTGAGTAACGTCAAGTTGGCCACACCCACCCAGTCACACCAGTTGTTAAATTATTGGTTCTCAGTGTTTTCTTTTCTGTGGGTCCAAATGGCTCTTTCAGTGTTTAAGGTTGCAGACCAGAGGTGGTATTCAGCAGGTTCTGACCAGTTCTGGAGAACCAGTAGTGGAAATTTTGAGTAGTTTGGAGAACCGGCAAATCCCACTTCTGACTGGCCCTTCCTCCATCTATTCTCTGCTTCCCGAGTCCCAGCTGATCGGCTGGGTCTTCTTTGGTTGCCCTGCACAGGAGAACGGAGCTGGAAAGCAGGTTAGCGGGGAGAGGAGGGAATGGAGATTTTACAGTATCCTTCCCCTGGCACGCCCACCAAGCCACGCCCACAGAACCGGTAGTAAAAAGTTTTGAATTCCACCACTGTTGCAGACCCCTGCACTAGAGGAATACCACTAGAAAAAAGTTGAAAGGATCATGTACCTCGGTTCTAATTTACATGAAAGTTGGAACATGACCACTGAAGTAAAAACAAGGATAGAGAAAGCTCGAACAGCATTCTTCAAAATGAAAAAAAGTCTTCTGCTGTCACGACCTAAACCTAAGATTGAAAATCAGGCTTGTCAATTGCTACATCTTTTCTCTCCTGCTCTACGGAGTGGAGAGTTGGTATCTGGATAAAAAAGCCACTTGAAGAGACTAGAAGAAGCATTTGAAATGTGGATTTAGAAGCGGCTGTTATGTATAAGCTGGGTTGACAAAATCAGAAACGAGGAGGTGATAAGCCACATGGGAAAGCCAAGGGAGGCTTTCAAGAAGAGACTGGACTGCCATCTGTCAGAAATGGTGTAGGGTCTCCTGCTTGGGTGGGTGGGGGGTTGGACTAGATGACCTACAAGGCCCCGACCAACTCTGTTAATCTGTTAAATCTACCTGTTGCTCTGTTCATTTGCTTGACTTAAAGAAGAACTTGAGGTAGTTTTCAAAGCAGGGCAAATTAGGGATGGCTAAGACTCAAGTGTCACAAATGGAGATATAGGATTCTCTTCCTTTCCTTTGCCCCCTTATGCCCTCAGCACTGAAGCAGTGAATTTTGTCTGCCTAAACACTAAGTGAATTCCCTCCAAACGGCACTTCCCTCCGCTTCCCATGCAGTTTTATCTATTTGTTTGCCTGTCCATGAATATCTGCTTTCTTTTTTCTTTTTCCCCTGAGCTGTAGGAATGCTATACAGATAAGAGCTCCACAAAAGACAACATTCCAGTTCGTAATTAAAGATACGAAATGACACTCAGTTGGAATGACGTCATAGTCTCTGGCCTGATCATTCAAATAATTTTTTTTTTTTAAAAAAAGTGAAATGATAAGATGGAGTGAACGTAAATCAACCTCAGGTGGTTTATGGTAAGCACTGCCTGTTTACCATTGTGAATATTTATTATCATCGATTTAGTCCTTCTTAACATTTTCTGATGGGTGCTTATAGGAAAGGGGATAAAGCTTGACCGCTAAACGCTGGACCTGGTCTCCAGACAGAAAGTGCAGGCTGAATTGTTAACTGATATTTTTTAGGTTGAGTTCATGTTGTCTTTAACAATAATGTACTTAATAATGCTTTCTCACCAGACTAGATACCAGGAAATTGTGAGTTCTAGTCATGCCTTAAAAATGAAACCAGCCTGGAAGAGGAGGAGGAAGAGGAGGAGGAGGAGGAGGAGGAGGAGGAGGAGGAGGAGGAGGAGGAGGAGGAGGAGGAGGAGGAAGAGAAGGAGGAAGGAAGGAGAAGGAGAAGGAGAAGGAGAAGGAGAGGAGGAGGAGGAAGGAAGGAGAAGGAGAAGGAGGAGGAGGAGGAGGAGGAGGAGGAGGAGAAGAGGAGGAGAAGGAGGGAGGAGAAGGAGAAGGAGGAGGAGGGGAGGAGGAGGAGGAGGAGGAGGAGGAGGAGGAGGAGAAGGAGGAGAAGGAGGAGGAGGAGAAGGAGAAGAAGGAGGAGAAGGAGAAGGAGGAGGAGGAGGAGAAGGAGAAGGAGAAGAAGGAGGAGGAAGGAGAAGGAGGAAGGAGGAAGGAGAAGGAGGAGAAGGAGAAGGAGGAGGAGGGAGGAAGAGGAGAAGCAGAAGGAGGAGGAGGAGGAGGAGAAGAAGAATCAGAAGGAGGAGGAGGAGGAGGAGGAGGAGGAATAATAATAATAATAATAATAATAATAATAATAATAATAATAATAATAATAATAATAATAATAATAATAATAATATTATAAAGGGGCCATTTTCATCCAACTTCAGGCTGCGTGTTTCCCCTGTGAGGCTTCCTCCTACCAAAGCAACGCTGCAGCGCAACATCCAATTTAAATCTGCTCTATTCACGTTACATTACCCAAGCTTCTTCTCCTTTGGTGCTATAATTAAAAGCAAGCCATTGCCTAGCGAAACCCTGGGAAGGCCGACGCCAGTGAGTTGGGCCCAGTTTGGAAAAGGGACCGTCGCAGCCCCGTGGTGCCGCTGGCGGGTCCCGAGGCTGAAAGACTCACACAAATGACTTCCTGTGTGTGGTCCAGTCACATCAAGGTCAGCCCCCAACCCCACCCAGGGACTTGCTTTCGCAGCTGTTTGATATAAATTCCTCGCATATGTCTTCGTCCAGTCGGTTTATTTTGATAAACAATAAATAGCCCGGACATTCCCCTGCTGGTTTCTCTTCGCTCAGGCCATCTCAGGCTTGGCCATTTGCCAGAGAGAAGTGGCTCCCGACACGACATTTGCACAGATGGCAACTGTCATTTTGGAAATTCACTCTCAGGTCCAGCCTCATCTCTGCCCTCCCATGTTCCCTCCTCTCTCTGTCTCCCTCTCCCTCTCTCCCTCCATCCATCCATTCTCTCTTTCCCTTTCTCCTCTCTCTCCCTTTCTCCCCTCTCTCTCCCCTTCCCCTCTCTCTCCTCTCTCTCTGTCTGTCTGTCTGTCTCTCCCTCCCTCTCCTCTCCCCTCCTCTCTCTCTCCCCCTCCCTCCCTCTCCTCTCTCCCTCTTTCCCCTCTCTTCTTCTCTCCCTCTCTCCTCCCCCCTCTCTCTCCTCTCTCTCCCTCAGTCCCCTCCTTAGTGGACAATCACAATCTATTATCAGCAACTACAAATCACAACCAGATGATATTAAGTTGCTGGGATAACCCACTTGGTCCCTTCCGGTGTGATATTTTTCTTCATTCAACGGCAAGGCTCTGAGCTCCCCGAATCTGCTTATATCTCCACCCACTCCCTTCCACAAAAGTTACAGATCACAGCCTTTAAACTAATTGTTAGTTGCACAGCAGGCCTTAAAGCTTGGCCCGGCCAGCGCAATTCCATCCCCCTAGCTCTGATTAAAGGCACAGAGGAAACCGAAGTGCGAAGAAAATGAAACCCTCTGGGCCGCTTGGGTAAAATGTCGTGGCTTTTTGAGCCTTCTTTGACATTTGTTGATAAAAGTATGAGAAGAGAGGAGTTATCCATCACGGAGCCTTCTTCCAAGGGCTGCAATGTGACTTATTTGTTAAAGGCTGCTGGCTTGGTTTAGACAACTGTAAACAGATTGGAGAAGAAATAGGATTCCCAGAGCCGCAAAGAGGGGGATAAATTTTCTCTCCCCTAAAGGAGATGACTTCCTATAGTTGAGATGCTTGTTCACTCCTTCTCACCGTGCTGGGACTGCCTGTTCCTTGCTCTTGAGGTGCGTGTGAGAGAGAAAAATTATAGAAGGAAGGTTCTTCAGAGCAGGTGCTCAACTGTCCATTGAAGCCAATAAAAATGGTCATAAGAGGGTATTTGGTGAAGAACGGGGACTTTAAATGCTTTCCCATCTGAAAGTTATGAGTGGTAGAAGGTCCTTCCAAAAGTCCTGACGAATTGTTCTCACTGTCAGGAAATTTCATCTTAGTCCTTGGTTGTTTCTCTCCTTGATTACTTTCCATCCATCCATCCATCCATCCATCCATCCATCCATCTCCCCTCCCCTCCTCCTCCCCTGCTTTCTGACAGCCCTCAAATATTGGAGGACTGCTATCATATCACCCCTACTCTTCCTTTTCACTAGTCTAGACGGAAGAATACAATACCCAATCCCAGCAACCATTCTTTATGTGTTTTAGCTTCCAGAAGTTGCTCTCCTCTGCACTCTTTGTAGAGTCTCAACCTCCTTTTTTATATACTGGATGCAATAGTCACAGAAGGAGAAGGGGTTTGTGTTGATTGTGGAAAGTTGCTGGGGAAGACAAAATTGGAGGCTAAGGAAAAGCAAGGAGCTTGTCTTCCATCGTAATCCTAGTTTTTTTTTTCCTATTGTTCTTTAAACGATTTGCATACATAAAGCAAAGCAGTCTTTTTAATTTCTCTCCTCCCCCCCTCCCAATCATCTGAGGCTTATTAAGAACTACTCTGCATCCTGTAATCAGACCATTTATGCAGAGAGCTGCCCCAGGCCAAGTGCTTTTGTAAACAAGCTGGAAAACTCCTTTGGAATGAATGATTAACATGGGAAGACACCATTCATAATTAATTCTCTACCCCTCCCCCCCCCCGCCCTCCCTCCAATCCCACTCTACCCCTGCCTGCCATTTGGGTTGGCAGATGGTCTCAGGAGTCTAAGCAGGAACTATCATCCTGCCTTTTTATGTTCAGGAGGGGCGGAAAGATAGACCTTTGAAACAGAAGAGGGAAAAAAAAAATGAAGAAAAGTCTAGTAAAAATGGCACTCTCAATTCCCGGGCTCGACAGTTTTGCCTGATGCTGTTTTCAGCATGAAAAGGAAACAGACGTTCCAACTGCACTTATTGGGTGTGGAATTACACTCTGTAGAAATTGGCTGGCTCGGAAACAGTAACCCACGAGAGGGATCCCTTAAACACGAGACAGCCACGTGCGGCAGCAGCCCCCAAAGCGAATACAATCCTTGGTTGTATAAACAGGCATAGAATCCAAATCATGCGAAGGATTAGTACCGCTTTATAAAAACTTCAGCTGCGTCTGGAATCGTGCGTCCAGTTTTGGTCACCACATTATAACAAAAGACGTTGAGATTTGGGGGGAAAGTGCAAAGAAGAGCAGCTAAGATGATCAAAGGCCTGGGGACAAAAACGTATGAAAAATGGTTGTAAGGAGTTGAGTTTGGCCAGTCTAGAGAAAAGAAGGATTGTGGGGACGGGATGACATGATAGCAGTACTCCATAACTTGAGGGACTGCCACAAAGAAGAGGGTGGTCAACTCATCCTCCAAAGCACCAGAAGGCAGGACAAGAAACTAATAGATGGGAGCTACTCAAGGAAGAGAAGCAACATGGAATGAAGGAGAAACTTCCTAACAGTGAGGACAATTAACCAGTGGAACTGCTTGCCACCAGAAGTTGTGGGTGCTTCATCACTGGAGGTTTTTAAGAAGAGACTGGGCAGACACCTATCTGAAATGGTATTGGGTCTCCTCCTTGAGCAAGGAAAGCCCCCAGGGACCCTTCCAGATCTATTCTGATAGATAGATGATAGAAAGAAGGAAGGAAGGAAGGAAGGAAGGAAGGAAGGAAGGAAGGAAGGAAGGAAGGAAGGAAGGAAAGAAAGAAAGAAAGAAAGAAAGAAAGAAAGAAAGAAAGAAAGAAAGAAAGAAAGAAAGAAAGAAAGAAAGAAAGAAAAGAAAGAAAAATAGAATATAATTATTTTATTGGCCAAGTGTGATTGGACACACAAGGAATTTGTCTTTGGTGCAAATGCTCTCAGTGTACATAAAAGAAAAGATACATTAATCAAGAGTCCAGAATTATAAGGTACAACACTTAATAATAGTCACAGGGCAATCAAATTATAAGCAATTAAATCATACTAGGAAACAGTCAATATAAACCATAAGGATACAAGTGACAAAGTTACAGTCATACAGTCATAAGTGGGAGGGGATGGGTGATAAGGAGTGATGAGAAGATTAATAGTAACAATAGTGCAGACTTTGTAAAGAGAAAAAAAAGAAAGAAAGAGAGAGAGAGAGAGAGAGAGAGAGAGAGAGAGAGAGAGAGAGAGAGAGAGAGAGAGAGAACGGGAAGATAGGAACCCCAAGGTGCTTTTCCCAAGATTTTTTCGGTTTTATTTTTTCCTTTGAGAATTTTTTGAATGCACATATAACGTTGCCTTATCCTGGATGAAATATGCTTCTGTCAGACCCACTTGTAAGTTTTGAGATCAAATCCCCGATGCCTGCGCAAAAAAGTTTCCCAATCCTCTTTAAAACTAAGTGAATCAAATTCTTGCCTGCAGCTTGTAACGCATGGCAGAAAGCTCAGCTTGGCTTGGCCTCAGCTGGGATGAAGGACTCCCCGAGAGAAGACAGGGAGCCAAGGGTCCAAGAAGCATTTGGCAGGGATGAGGGAATGGGAGGCGCGAAGAATGCCGTATGGGGAGAACCGAGAAATCTTGCCAAGTCAGAAGCGAAGTCATTGGAGCGTCAGATCTGGGTGGCCAGCCCTCGCCGAAGCTCAATGACAATTCCAATAGAATACTACTGGTATCATTTATGTTGGCCAGGATTTCTTTATTCCCAGGACAGGAAGCAGGCTGAAGATTGGATTAGGAAAGCAGGAAGTGGAACAGTGTGAAAAGGAGTCTCCAGCCAACAAGCACGGGAGAGAATCCAAAGGAATTTTCAATATCTCCGTGCAAGACTCACACACTGTCCTCTTCACTCTGAAGCAATTGTCTCGTAAAGAAGTAGGACTTGGCAAGTCTCGCTTGCTTCATAGCGCTGCTTTCTGCTACTGTGGTTGGCATCAGCTTGGAAGAGAGGTTGAGAAAACCTGTTTCCCCCCAAAATATGACCTACTCTGAAAGTAAGTCCTAGCTTGATTTTTATACATGCACTCAAAATAAGCCCTAATTAAGATCCTGCCCACTGCAGAGTGCAGGGATAAAACTTAAGCTAGGGTGGGGAGGGTGGGTGGAGCTGCCCTACTACTTACCTTTGGACAGTTGTAGCCAGGTTTTGCACACCCCAACACCTGCCTTGCCAGCCAGGAGTGGGATTCAGCTGGTTCAGGCTGGTTTTGAGCGAACCGGATGTTAATTTTACATCCAGTTCACAGGACTAGTAGTTCCTAACACTTCCCCCTCAAGGAGTCCCGATACACCTGGATTCTGGCTCCCAGGTAAGCCCAAAATGGAGCATTGGGGTATGCTTCCCTACCCCACCCCCCGGTGGCCCGTTTTGGCTCCCAGGAGGCTTCAAGAAAAGATTGGACACTCATTTGTCCAGAATGGAATAAAGTCTCCTTCCTTGAGTAGGAGGTTGGACTAGAAGGCCTCAAAGTTCCCTTCCAGCCCTATGATTCTATGAATCTGGTTTGAGGTCATGGTGTTCATTTGAGGCCATGTAGGTGCTATTCCATGATCATAGACATTCTCCTATTGATTTTTTCTCCCCTATCCAGCAGAATGTGTTCCTGATCTGAGTTGTTGTGCGTTGTCATTATGTACATATATATGGTGAAGGCTGCCTACAGCTACTTGGGTGAGATGGGCAGCTATACCGATCGAATATAAACAAGCAAACCAACCTCCTGGCCTTCAGGTAAGGAGGCTTTCCTCCTGCGCTTGCCAGACACAGGCCAGCATCCTGCCTCGAGTTAACACAATGCCGAGCCTCTTTTGTCTAATGGAAATAATGACTTGCAGGAACATAACTTGATGGGGGAGCTCGCTGAGATTCCAAACATGTGGCAATTTCCGAGTGTCAGTGTCGAGGGCTTTCCTCCCCCTACCCCTCTTCTCCTAAAAAAAAAGAAAGAAAAGGAGAGGAAAACAGAAAAGAAAACAGAACCCTTGTGTGGCAGATCGTGCTGCGCATTAGAGTTGGAATTCCCCTAAGGCTTTACCACCATGGCTGTCCCACAGAGGTTGTGTCAGAGGTATCTCCACTGTCATTTTTCTGATGTTTTCCTTCCAGTTAATGCCTCGGAAGTAACTTTGGCTCGCTTTTGGCTGGTGGCGGGGGAGTGGGGAAATGCAAGACGCAAGGGCTGTGTAGTTTTGTGATGGCTTTCCAGGAAGACCTAACATCTGCTAAAGTCCATCGTGAAGCCAACCCAAGGGAAGAGGGTAGGAAGAAAGTCCTGGTAGTTTGAATTTTCCACTTTTAGCAATATTACTTAGACTTATACACCGCTTTATAGTGCTTTACCGCCCTCTCTAAGCAGTTTACAGAGTCAACAATTTGGGCTCTCGTTTTACCCAACTCAGAAGGATGGAAGGCTGAGTCAACCTTGAGCCTGGTGGGATTTGAACTGCCAAATTGTAGGCAGCTGGCTGCAGAAGTAGCACTCTGGAGTGGATGGGACATTAATTAGGGCTTATTTTGGGAGGTAGGGCTTATATTGGGCTCATGTGAAAAATCAAGGTAGGACTTACTTACAGGTAGGTCATATTTTCAGAGAAACCACTGTGCCACAAAGGCTCCTATGTTGTGTCCATCCTCCCCAGTGACTGTCTCAGCAGCCCAATGATCCCAGAAGGTCAGCTTTCTGCTCCTATTTGTTGTCCAAATTTGTAGAGCATAGATGAAGATTGAAGAGGTCCAGATCCAGGCAGGTCAACCTATTCTCCAAAGCACCCAAAGGCAAGACAAGAAAGAATGGATGGAAACTAATCAAAGAGAGAAGCAACCTGGAATTAAGGATATCTTTCTTCAGAGTGAGGACAATTAACTAGTGGAACAGCTTGACTCCAGAAATTTTGGGTGCTCACTGGAAGTTTTTAAGAAAAGATTGGGTACCCATTTGTCTGAAATGGTACAGTGTCTCCTGCTTTGGCCGGGGGCTGAACTAGAAGGTCCTTTCCAACTCTGTAATCCTCATCTTCGCATCTAACTAAACTTAGACATTAACTAGCCATGCCTTTTTTTTTTTTTTGCAAAACATACAGATATGCAGTATCCTGGAAGCTCACTAGGTGATGTTGACCAGGTCTACTTTCTCAGTCTGGACTTACATGGAGGCGAAACTTGAAGGAAGGAAAGTCAAATACATGGTATTTAGCTCCTGGAGGCATAATGATGGAATTCATCACCTTTATATACCAATATATCAAAAAAGTCACCTTTAGTTATTGGAGTTGTGATGCTGGAGGAAGCTCCTGCATATTCCTTGGACAGCAAAGATGACTAACAAGCAAGTTCTGGCACACAAAATGCCAGGCGTGTCACTAGAAGGCAAAATCACGAAACTCTCACTTACTTTGGCCATGTCAGGTGGGGCAATTCGCTGGAGAAAGCAATTATGACAGGATGTGTTAGGGGGTCAAAGGAAATCAGGCAAAGAACCCTGGATATTAGACACTATCGAAGCTGACACCAGCCAGAGCATAGAACAACTCGAAGAAGTTGTGCAAGATTGGAAGATTGTGGAGAGACCCTGGTCCCACAGAATCGTCAGGAGTCAGAGATGTCTGTATGAATAGCATCATCAACATTATCAGCTCCTGGAGGAAAAGTTAGAGAATAATAATAATAATGTCCTGTTTTCCCAAAAATACGACCTACCCTGAAAGTAAGTCCTAACTTGATTTTTACACATGAGCCCAATCTTAGCCCTACTCCCCAAAATAAGCCCTAATTAAGATCCTGTCCACTCCAGAGTGCATGGGTAAAAATTAAGCTAGTGTTGGGATGGTGGGGGGTGGAGCTCCCCTACTACTTACCTTTGGACAGTTGTAGCCAGGTCTCCCACTCCCCGACACCTGCCCATTTCTTCTGCTTCCCTGAAGATCAATCTAGAGCTTGTTATTGGCTGCAGAAGATCGATCCAGAGCTCTGTTATCAGCTGCAGAGATCTTCAGGAAATTCTTGGCGGCCACAGAAGAAGTTCCTGAAGGCCTCTGACAGCGAAAAAGGATGCTGGGGGCGATGCATGCAAGGGAAGTAAGTCAGTGGATGACATCCCCTGAAAATAAGACCTGGTGCCTTTTTTTTGGTGGCAACAAAAATATAAAACAGGGTCTTATTTGGGGGGAAACACGGGCAATCATTAAAAAAAAAAAACCTTGAAGAAATAAATGAGATTGGAGCATAAGAAAGAGATCCAATTCACCCAGAGTCTGATTTGGTCGCCCTTTTGGAGAGCGTTCTTCAGAATCTGCAGTTCCAAGAAAGCACAGAGCGGGAAAACAAATGGAGAAAGCTGCAGTAGGCCAAGCCACACTTTGTGAGCGGAAAAGAAACAAATGCCATTACTAAAAACCGTTCCGAGGAGTTGGGAATCTAGGAGCTTTTCCCGGTGCTTTTAAATGCTCCCTGTCATCATTTATTAACTTATTTGCTCAAAGACCCCAGGAGAAAAAGGCTTGTTTTGTCTGGATTTCTGGCTAAGCCGCAACACAACCATCCCAAGTTCTTGTTAGAGGTGTGTGTGTGTGTTTGTGTCTGTTGACAAGTGAGCCCTTCCTGTTAAAGAAAGGGATAGAAGTAGCAGTTAGCAACAGAGGCCAAAATCCAAGGTACCACCAGTCTAGAGGCTTTGAACAAAATTTACTTCCTTTAACGCACAGCTACCTTAATTATCTGGTGTTGTTCGAAGAAATATCTTTCTGGGTTCAATTCCAAGTGGGGAAAAAGACACTGGAAACACGGTGACTGCTTGGAAAGGTGGTTTAATGGTGGACCGGATCACATGCCTGGGAGCTCCAGGAACAAAAAAAAAAAGGGCAGAGATGCTGAGAGTCCCTGGGTTTTATGCCGTCTGTTGGGATTTGAATTTGAGCTTGTATTCTGATTGGTTGTCAGACTCCTGTGGGGCCTCACAGGGGCAACTCTGTAGGCTGTCCCGAGTCCCAGGCTTGGTTGAGCCTTTCTGGATGACGATATAATGAAAGGGCTTTGGGCAATTCCTATTATGGCTCTACCTAGAGGAGGTAGATCTTTGTTATGTAAAATAGACTGCCCCAGGCCTTAATGGCCTATTAACAAAGGGGGAGGGGCTGAGTTTCTACCTTTCTGAGTTTCTACTTCTCTTTTAGGGGAAATACTCTGCCTTTTTAGTATATCTTAAAATATTTCATTTTCCTAGGAGAGGGGTGGGTTTTATCTTCCAACACTGGGACACAGAGAGCAGTCAGATAATTCATCCTAGGACGTCATAATTCTATCGGGACAAATGCTTGACATTATCAGAGATTTATGGAAGGAATGTCATCATTATTTTTCAAGTAAACAGATCAAGCTTTCCCGAAGGGGGAGCGGGGAGAATGTGAAACTAGTAATTAGATTCTCCGGAAAGGAAACGGCCCTGTAAGACAAGAGGTAGGAGGAACAGAACTTGTAACTGAAAAAAAAAGAAAGAAAGAAAGAAAGAAAGAAAGAAAGAAAGAAAGAAAAAAGAATTAAAGACCACACTGTTCAGAAATGGAAGGCAATTTTCTGGAGACTAGCTGAAGGTTATATACTAGACCAGGGGTGTCCAACCTTGACAACTTTAAGACTTGTGGACTTCAAGCTTTGCTGGCTGAGGAATTCTGGGAGTTGAAGTCCACAAGTCTTAAAGTTGTCAAGGTTGGACACCCCTGTACTAGACCTTTAGCAACGTGGTACATTCTAGATCAGAGATGTCAAACTTGATTTCATTGAGGGTCACATCAAGGAGCTGGGTGGAAAGTAGAGGTGGTGTCCAGCAGGTTCTGACCAGTTCTGGAGAACCGGTAGCGGAAATTTTGAGTACTTTGGAGAACTGGCAAATCCCCCTCTGACTGGCCCCGCCAACCCCATCTATTCTCCGCCTCCTGAGTAACCCCTGATTGGCTGGGTCTTCTTTTGTTGCCCTGCACAGGAGAACAGAGCTGGAAAGCAGGTTAGTGGGGTGGGGAGGGAATGGAGATTTTACAGTATCCTTTCACTGCCATGCCCACCAAGCCATGCCCACCAAGCCATGCCCACAGAACCAATAGTAAAAAAAAATTGAATCCCACCACTGTGTCGGGTATTATGTGTTTCAGCTTGTGGGTCGTCATTGCCGTCCAAGAAATAGGCAGAAGACTTCGCCAGCACAACAGTAGATTTTGACAGATGTACAAGGAGCAGAAGAAGTCAATTTTGGCAGATGTGCAAAGTGCAGAATTCCAGAAGACTTGCAGAATTCAGGCTCTGCTCGTTTGCTCCAATCCATAAACTCCCTAACGAGACTTTTTCATTTTCTTTGAGGACGTGATAAATACAGAGCAATACAAAGGAACAAAATAAATTTATGCTGAAAGCTTAGAGCTGGTAATGCAAACAAACCGTTATTCATACCTCAGTCCTCGGGGGAGAAATATAATTTGACCTTCCCTTGCCTCAAGCATCATGTTTTCCCACTAAATTAGTTCAACGGCAGTCATGGCTGACCTTAAATGGAAATTGTATATTTTGTATAATAACCACCGCAACAATAATAATCACCTTCTCCCCTCTGCCAAATTTTTCTTTTGATCCAATCCAATTGCCTTGAATTCACCCACAAAACTCTCAGAGAACTTTTCTGAATCCGATAGAGTAGAATTGTGTTCATCACATTCGGCTCTTGATTTGGGTTGGCCAAGGAAGAGGTCTCATTCCATGGCTTCCTGTTTTCCGAATTTATTTCTTGAGAATCGAAAGCCTTCAAAGAACCTTCAGTTTACCAGGAGGGATATAAAATCCCCCTTTTGATTATTTTTTCCTATGGGTTTTCCCAGTTCATTTTCAATTACGTTATTTCTCCCCTCTTCTAGAAATCTTCCGTTGGAAGCAGTGGTGGGATTCCACCAGTTTCCTACTGGTTCAATGATCATGCATTTCGTGCATGCATTCAGCTTTCCAAACACCAGTTAAGGCTGCTGCACCAGTCAGCTGAGAGGATAAAGAACAGAAAAGCACAGGGTAGGTGGGAGAGCCAATTCTGTGCTTTTCTCTTCACCCAAGAAGATAGGATCAAGATCCAGATGGATCTTGACAGACTGGAACACTGGACCATGTCTAACAAAGTGAAATTCAATGTAGATAAAAGCAAAGTCCTACACTTAGGCAAGAAAAACCAAATACAGACTGGGTGAAGCCAGGCTCAATAGCAGTAATTGTGAGAGGGATCTTGGAGTCTTAGTGGACAACCAGCTAAATAGGAGCCAGCCGTGTACAGCAGCAGCCAAAAAAACCCAACACAATCCTAAGTTGCATTAACAGAGGGATGCAATCGAGATCAAGGGAGATACGAATACCACTCTATAAAGCCTTAGTAAGACCACACCTAGAATACTGCATCCAGTTTTGGTCACCACACTATAAAAGAGATGTTGAGACTCTAGAAAAAGTACAGAGAAGAGCAACCAAGATGATGAGGGGACTGGAGACTAAAACATGTGATGAACAGTTGCAGGAGCTGGGCCTGGCTAGTCTAGTGAAGAGAAGGACCAGGGGAGATAGGATATCAGTCTTCCAATATTTGAAGGGCTGCCACAGAGAGGAAGGGGGTCAAGGAATAATGGATGGGAATTGATCAAGGAGATATTCAACCTGGAAATAAGGAGAAACTTTCTGATGGTGAGAACAATCAACCAATGGAACAGAAGTTGCGAGAGCACCATCACTTGAAACCTTCAAGAAGAGATTGGACGTCCATCTGTCAGAAATGGTGTATGGTCTCCCGCTTGGGTGGAGGGGTTGGACTAGATGACCTATAAGGTCTCTTCCAACTCTGATTATTTCTTATCTGTTATCTCTTCTTTCTCCTCTCAGCTGATTGTCAGAGCTTTTTTTTTTTAACTATTGGTTTGGCTGAACCAGTAGCATTTCACCACTGATTGGAAGACCAAAAATCTGAACTGAAAGGTTGCCAAGAGAGATTGTTCGGGAAGATCACAGCAACATCTTGTGAACCATTGTACAGCTTCATGCTAGGAAGGGCAATCTTTTTGGATCATTCTATTTATAAATGACCTTGATCCCTGATTGGCCAGCTCTTAATTCCCACCAACCTCCAATGGCAGACAGGTAGTTCTTGACTTACCACAGTTTATTTAGTGACCGTTCAAAGTTACAACGGCACTGAAAAAATTGTCTTATGATCGTTTTCCACACTTAACAACAGCATCCTCCTGGTCATGTGATCAAAATTTAGATCCTTGGCAGCTGACTCATCTTTATGTTGGTTGCAGTGTCCCAGGATCTCTTAACAACCCTGCTACTAACTGCAACGATTCACTTAACAGCTGTGGCCAGCAAGGTTGTTAAATGAGGCAAAACTCAACAACAGCGTCTCACTTAGCAACAGAAACGTTAGGCTCATTTGTGGCTGCAGGTCAAGGACTATCTAGTACACTGAGATAATGAATAAATAAGAAGTATTTAGGTTGCCTGTGACGAACAAGCAGCAAATACAGAAGGCACATTTTCTTCTTGCTAAATTCTTTTTCCCCCTTCTTGAACATAAAAGATTTGGCTGTGTCTGGGGGAGGAATTGCTCAGGAGAAATATTACCTTGAGCTCTGAATGCAAGGAGATATTATCTTGGTGTCCTTTGCAGATAAATATTCAATATTATCCAGGGCTATGAAATAATACTGATTTCCAGATTAGGCGTTTACCTTCAAAGCCATTACAGCATTAAATCAGGCTGTTTGGCGAAGGGAAAACAATAGCAAAAGAGAAATGAAATAAAGGGGGAACGAAAGAGAAAGGAAAAGGTACTTCAAGCAAAACCAGGGGTGTAACGAGAAGTAATTAGCACTTCTGCGACGCTTTTCGTCTTCCAATGGGCAAATATTCCCCTTTCAGTTCCCAAAACACCCTTTGCAAGGCTGGATAAATATTACAGTTTTTAATAGTTCATTAGTGTATTATGTAGAAGAGGAGAGAGAGAGAGAGAGAGAGAGAGAGAGAGAGAAAATAATTCCTTTCAGGTTTTCAGTAGGCAGCTGTGATTATTCCGTGCTCCAGATTAATCGGGATGATTTGGGAACCCCAAAATGATTTAGTGGATTGGGCTGACAATTTGGTTGAGTTCAAAGGATCACAGATCCATATCAGTGGTGGGATTCAAAATTTTTTACTACTGTCTTGGTGGGTGTGGCGGAGAAGGATACTGTAAGATTTTCATTCCCTCCCCACTCTAGGGGAAGGATACTGAAAAATCCCATTCCCGCCCCACTAACCTGCTTTCCAGCTCCATTCTCCTGAGCAAGGCAACCAAAGAAGACCCAGCTGATCAGCTGGGACTCAATGGGAAGCAGAGAATAGATGGGGTTGGCGGGGCCAGTCAGAGGTGGGATTTGCCGGTTCTCCAAACTACTCAAAATTTCCACTACCAGTTCTCCAGAACTGGTCAGAACCTGCTGAATAACCACCTCTGATCAATATTTATCCAAATCTGTTGTGGATCAAGAGAAAGGATGGCATCAAGATCACGGGAAGGTATAGTACCGCTCTATGTTGCACTAGTGAGGCCACCCTTGGGATATTGTGTTCAATAATAGCAAGTTCTTGGGCCTTTAACATGCAAAAGAAGTAGGAAATAATTCCATGCATCAAAACTGTGTGTTGGTGCTTTTGTTTTTTTTGGAAACTCCTTATTTTTAATTTATTCAGAGTTATTTTCTCTACTTTGGGGAAGGAAAAAAAAAGACTAATGCTATCTAAAACAGGCTATATATAACTGTAACTATTCTTTGTGGTTATGGTTGCAGCTTATATTTGAGAGGTTTGCAGTGTTTACTCATGCATAATTATGTTATAAATGATTTCTCGTAGAGAATGTGATTTGTGCATTTTCTTATGTAAAGCAAAATTAATACCCTCCTGACATGGAGAAAATACACTATATTACCTTTTACTGCTTTCATTTACAGGGAGCAGTCTGTCTTTTTTAAACTTCATAATGGCATTCAAAATACTAGGGAGAAAATGTGAATAAACAAAGACAAATACCCTATTAGGAATGAGAAATAAAGTGCATTTAAAGTGTTACATTTGAGCTTGGAGGTCAAAAGATGCTTCTGGTCTTTTTAGCTAGGAATAAATGTGCATTGTGGAAGATTTACCAAGGTGTTGGAAACAGCTGCAAAAAAAACTAGGAATCAGCTTCCGGTGGGTCTATTGAATTAAAAACAAAATGATTCAACTGGGGACAAACTAAATCTATTTTACCTAGTCATTTTCTTTGGAAAGAAATCCCTGGTCATGCTCATTTTTTCCTTGACTTTTTAATTTTAAATCACCCAGATGTGATCTTGGGGAAACGAGAGACGCCTTTCATTTTTAAAAAGCTATCTTCAATCTTTCTTATACCTCTTTAAAATCTGATAGTTCTTAGAGCTAGGCTGGCTGGCTTTCAGAATAGGAGAGGTCTCAATAAAGGAGAATATTTGTAGCTCAGGGTTGAAATGAAAGATCTTAGGTGCTCTCTGAGCTTGCTTCTTGCAAATGTTTCATTACCTAAACTCAGTAACATCATCCGTGCTAATCTAACACTGATGATGGGTACTATGGGTAATGAAACTTCTGCAAGAAAACAACCAAGCGAACAGAGCTTCAAGGACCCCACATAGGAGAGATCTCTTTGTTAGTGCTTCCTGGAAGGGCCATGTCATGCCCTTGTTGGGGTCTGATTCTGAGGGGAAAATTGAGGAGCTGACAGGGAGTGGGAGTGTGGCTCCGGTGGTTGTGGAAGAAATGGGGGAAGGGCACAGTCTGGCTGGGCATTCAGAGGAAGACACAGGGCCACCTCCTCTTCATCCTAGGGCACGCAGGGAGGAATGGAGAAGGGAGCAACATGGCTTATGGGAGAGAAAAGGGCCCTGATCCCTTTCATTAGTTGCAGCTGGGAGAACAGAATATAAGAAGGGCGTTTGCACACAGCACCTTGCTGGAAGCAAAGCATGCATTATCTTTTGTCAGGGGCTTATCTGGGTTATGTCATCTTCCCAACTGTGTGTGCTTCATTATCTTTTGGGAGTCTGCAATTTATTATCCTGGCCTGCCATGTTAATTACTTCAGCATGGTTTGTGTTGGGTTTTTTATTTCTAATTTATCTGTACTTTGGGTTTGGACTGCATTTCTTCCCTGTGTAGACTGTTTTTGGAAGAGTTTGATCTCCAGCCAAGGATAACTTGACATTAGGGGCCAAGTTGGAGCTATTAAAAGGAATTTATCTAATTTTGTGACTTTGTTATTTTTGTGCCACGCTCCAGGTCATCACAGGCCGTGTGAACCATTATCAATTTGGGGAAGTAACCACTGCAGAGGGAGGCTTTCCTGTTAGAGTTGGAAAGCCCCTTTTGATAGTATCAATGGAGGAGAAAGAGTTGCAGAACCTAAGGGTGGAGTCAAGAGAGGAATCAGCGTAGAGTCTTTATGTTGTCACAATCGCTCCAAGTCCAACTTCTCTAGATGAAGTCTGTCTCTCTACTTTAGAATCCCAAAGGTGCTTTTTCAAGAGGCAACTGGATTTTCTATGTTTTTTTTTTCACTTATCCGCCAAGAAGCTTTTTCAGTTCTGTTGCACAGCTAAATGTCTGTGTAGATTCTCAGTCCTCCAGGTCATGGTTGTCCCAAAGGTGCTTTGTCAAGAGGCAACTGGACTTTGTTTTTTTTCATGAGGACGTTTCGCTTCTCATCCAAGAAGCTTCTTCAGTTGCCTCTTGAAAAAGCATCTTTGGGACAACCAGGACCTGGAGGACTGAGAATCTCCATAGGCTAAATAGAGATTGTTTAGCTATGTATATATATGACAGGAGCTGGGATAAAATCAACACACCGCATCCATGTTCTCATGTAGACATTTCAAAACAAGCAACATTTCAGCATCTTGCCTGTGCCACCATCCCCTTCTCCCTGCTTTTCCTGGCTTGCTTCATGCTTTCCAGGCCAGCTCAAATGCAGATGTGTATGAGTCAGCAATAAAACCAAAAATTAGCATCCTTCAGGGAGAGATGCTGCTGCAGGATGCATTCCAATAAATAACATTACAAGGCCTAGTTATTTATTCTTTAGTCATCCTTCATTATGGCCTCTTCTGCAGCTCTTCATTTCAGAGTGTTTTACTATCAGAGTGGCACCTGGTGTTAACAGCTGGACAGTGTCTCCATTAAATCCCAAGTGCTCGTTAGTTAGCATGGATTGGCTTTCTCTGCTCCTGCCAGTTTCCAGAAATGCCCTCTTCGCACTTCTTTGAAGCTGCCTGTGACACAGGATAAGAAAATGACGGAGTTGGAAGGGGGACCTTGGAGGTCTTCTAGTCCAACCCTCTGTCTATGCAGGAAACGCTACACCACTTCAGGCCAGAGATGGTATTCAGCAGGTTGTAACCAGTTCTGGAGAACCGGGATTGGAAATTTTGAGTATTCGGAGAACCGGCAAATCCCACCTCTGACTGGCCCTGCCCCTATCTATTCTCTTCCTCCCATTGAGTTCCAGCTGATTGGCTGGGTCTTCTTTGGTTGTCCTGCACAGGAGAATGGAGCTGGAAAGCAGGTTAGTGGGGTGGGGAGGGAATGGGATTGGGATCTTGCAATATCCTCCCCCTGCCATGCCCACTATGCCATGCCCACCAAGCCAAGCCACATCCACCAAGCCATGCCCAGAGAACCAGTAGTAATTTTTTTTGAATCCCATCACTGGTTGGAAGGGACCTTAAAGGTCTTCTAATCCAACTTAATCCTCCTGAAGCAGGAGGCCCTGCACCATTTCAGACAAGTGGCTGTCCAATCTACTGTTAAATGATGAAGCAGTCACCGTTCCACTGGCTAATGGTGAAATCCACTTGATGGAGGGATTAGCAGCCACAAATATGTTCCCCTTCTCTCTCTGTATAAGACAGCTTTGCGTAACTTCCATCAAGTTATTTTAGAAAGAAGTTTGAATGCTTGCAGCCCACCGATGTGTCTTCAAAGAGGGGGAAAACATTGGCCTTCAGGACAGAAAAACTGTGCAGGGACTCGGTGCTCTCTGAACCTGGTTGTTTTCTTGCTGACATTTCATTACCAAACTAGATAACATCATCAGAGCTAGAAGGGAGTGAGGTTTATTCTTATTTTATCTAATAGTAGCTTGTCCTACCGTGTTGGTGGGAGTGTTCTCAGTGGTTCCTTGATTGGGATGCTATTTATTGTTAATCCAGTGGTGGGATTCTACCAGTTTCCCTACCGGTTCAGTGGTCATGCATGCACACATGCACAGGCAGCTTTCCAAACACCAGCTGAGGCTCTCCTGCACCAATCAACTGAGAAGATAAAGAACAGAAAAGCTCAAGAGTGGATGGGAAGGCCAATCCTGCACTTTTCTCTTCTTTCTCCTCTCAGCTGATCGTTGGAACTTTTTAGCCAAACCGGTAGCAATTTTTGCTACCAGTTCGGCTGAACCGGACTGAACCAGTAGCATTTCACCACTGGGTTCATTTGAGTTGGTGGTTCCCCTGATTGGGGTATAGTCTGCATGATTGTTGATCTGATTAATCTGGGTGTTAATCTCTACACATTTGAATGTTGATTCCTGGAGTAAATCCCACTCCCTTCTAACACTGAAGATGTTACCTTGTTTGGTCATGAAATATCCGCAAGAAAACAATCAAGCTCGTAGAGCATCAAGGACCTCACAAGTCATCCCCGAGCTACAGATATTTTTTTTCTTTCTGGATAGGAAAACAGTTAACAAGAATCTGTTGCAAAGTACATCCTTAGAAACATACTTTAAGCTGCACCTATTGTGCCCTTGTGGTGAATATGTGAGCCTCTGATTGTGTATATATATATATATATATATATATGTGTGTGTGTGTGTGTGAGAGACAGACAATGGGAGAAAGATAAACACCAATGATTTCAATTGAAAGGTTCTGCAAGGATTTTATTATGACGCCACCAACATTTAAAGGATTATTGAGCTGAAACAATTATCCTATTAAATTGTGATTATCACCAATACTTAATGTTTTCCTTTGATGCCGAATTGAAGAACATTTTAGATTCTTGGACTGGTACATTCATACCCAGTCCTTAGCTACTTCATTGTTCAAGGACTTTGCAACCACAGCATGTCACTAAACTTCTTCTTACTTTGCAGAGATGTTTCTAAGGTCATTTTTTGGGGGGCCATCAAATTGAAGGAACCCCTCCTCCTCCTCCAAAAGAGGAAGGGGAAAATGTTGGGTATCTTTTTGATGTCACATTCATTAAAATTGATTGATCAGCAAATAATATTGTATTTTTTGGAGAGTTTTCTTCATGACAAAATGGTGGGGGGGTGGGGGAAGAAGTCATTAAAAGCAGGGGAGGGAGAGAGAAAGTGAGAGGGAGAGAGAGAGAGAAAGGTGGAGAAGACTTTCCCAACATCTGAAAAAATCACAATAATTAGCAACACTGCTCTGGAGTTCATTTCCATAAAAAGAGAGGCGGGGGAGAGAAAAGGAGGGATCTGAGACTCTTGGTAGTTTAGACAGCCCCCACCCCCACCCCCACCCCTTGTGACCTTACTCTGATATTTTACAAAACATTAATCTTCTTGCCAGCAATTATAAAGAATCGTGTGATGTAGCTGGGAGTCAGTGAGTGAGTAATAGTAATCCTATTGTTCTTTTTATTTATTTATTTATGCCTTGGCTTACTAGGCGGATGAGGTAAGTTGGGCCTTTTTTATATTTTATTTTTAAAAATATTTTAAAAATATGTGATTATTCCAAACTGGCAATACATAAAGGACCCGTTACACAAATCTCAGACTGTTGCTAAAGCCTGAGTGGACACCTTCCCTTCAGCACCTGATCAAAGCGTCTCTACATTTTATGATGTCTCCATTGTCGAAATCTTCCCTTCCCCTTTGGTCCCGATGTCACCAGCTCTTTGCCTTTGTTTCCGTGTGAATTATATGCTTCAAAGTTTTATTTTGTATTTATTTTTATGTAATAGTGAAGTACAGCCATGGCCTTGACCGTGAATCGAGGGATGATGGGGCAGGAGAAAAGGGAGGTATTTCAATCAATATTGACTGTTCATTGTAGAAGGAAGGTGAGTGGCTTTAGGATGGAGGATGAAGGAACCTTCTCTTTGGGATGGAATTGGAAAAGGGTAACCAGTTAAGAACTGCATCCCGTTCTGATCACCATGTGACCAGATGTTGAGATCCTAGAAAGAATGCAGAGAAAAACAACCAGGACGATAAGGTATCTGGAGGCTAAACTATACAATGAATGATTGAGGGAACTAGGCATGTCTAGTCCAAGGGTCTTCAAACTTGACAGCTTTAAGACTTGTGGATTTCAACTCTGAGAATTCCTCTCCGGTCATGTTAGCTCAGGAATTCTGGGAGATGGAAGTCCACAAGTCTTAAACTTGCCAAGTTTGAAGACCCTTGGTCTAGTCTTACAAAGAGAAGGACTAGGGATACTACAATAGCTGGCTTCCAATACTTGAAGGACTGTCACAGAGAAGAAGCAGTTGACCTATTCTCCAATCACTTGAGGGAAGGACAAGACGGAATGGGTAGAAGGTCATTAAAGAGAGATCCAACCTAGAACTAAGGAGAAATTTCCTGACAATTAGAACAATTAATCTGTGGAATAGCTTTCCTCCAGAAGTTGTGAGTGCTGCATCACTGGAGCTTTTCAAGAAGAGATTGGACAGTCCTTTGTCCAGAATGGTACAAGGTCTTGTGTTTGAACGGGGGATTGGACTAGAAGACCATCAAGGTCTCTTCCAACTCTATTATTATGTATCCTATCATTTGGGTTTAGGGTTTTCCATATTATGTTAGTTCAGCCCAGGTAAACTGAAAGAATGTTTGACATGATGCCCATAAGAAAGTACACACAATGATTCGATGTTCTAAGTAGGTCACTGAATAGGAGGATGGGAATCCTGGCTGAAAGCAGAAGAAAACAGGGAACTTATGATTATGCTTAGCATTGGCAGGAAGAACCTCTTCCGACAGAATAAGAATCATGCAAGATACCCGCACAATCCCTCTATGCTTTTTGTATTTGATCAATATTAACCTCACCAATTGGTTAATGTCCAGGGAGCCACATTTTTTAAAAAAAATTGTCATTCAGATCCTCCAGAGCTTATGCTTTGTGTCTTTTTTAATGTTAATTAAATGGTAATTTAATTAATTAAATTTAAATTTAATGATAATTCCCAAATCATCAATGGGTTATCCATATCATTATTTTTAATAGCAAGAGCTTTGATTTCATTTTGCCTCTCTTGAAAGAAACCTTTGAAAGTCCGTCTTGAAATCTTTTCCTGGTTTATATATTTTTTTTCTTTAAAAAAGGCAGAACCCACCCACACTCTCTCTTTTTTTAAAAAATAATAATAATAACATTTGTTTTTCGAAGTATAAAGAGAAGGAATAAAACCTCACCAGGTACTGTTGGTCACAAATGCTCTAACTTCGGCAGTTATTTGCACAAATCATTAAAAAAATTAGAGTTTTTATTTTACACGTGTGCATTCTGCCCCCCACCTAAAAAAAACTCTTCTGAATTTTGTCCGAAGTGCAACAAATATATGGACTGGGTTAGAAGGGAACAAAAAAATTCGATTATCCAGTATGTTCCCTCCTTACTCATTTGCATTAGCTTGAACAATTGGGATATGGGTTGGTTCAGTATTAAAGCTCCCTCCCTCTCTCTCTCTTTCTCTCTCTTTTTTTTAGATGGTTCTAAATTCAGGAGAATTGTATGCTCTGTTCATTTCCACAGCCAGAAACAATTTCAATGCTGATCCCAAGAATCTACTGTCAATTTGTTCCTTCTTTCTATGTTTTTCATAAAAGAAACATGGTGATATGTTTCCAGCATTGGCTTCCACCTGTGGGTCGGGATTGTACAACTTGTAAAAGCGGCATCTCAACATGCTAGAGAGGCGAAACTCACAAAAGAAGGAATTCTGAGTGGAAGGCTTAAGCTCCATTCATAGTTTGTTGCATTGTCGGGGTGTGTATGAGATATGTAAGACCACCAACTGCTTGGAAACCCCTGCCATGTCAGGGCACAATGGGACAAATTGAAAGCTCCCTAGGAAACCTAACTCTTCAGTTGTCAGAGCTTTTGTCATTATTAATAAGATGTTTAAACTTATCAGAGGGAAAAGGATGTTCAAAATATAAATATGAATGGAATGGCAAAAGACGCCAGATGCTCAGTGCAAACTGTCTTGCAGAGTGTTCCGAGGACTCTGCTTCCATGTGGGTGTTTTTGAAAGATTTGCAAAATACAATAACATGTGCGCTTCGTAATTATTTTTCAAGATATGATTTTATTCTAGCATTGGTCACTGGCTGAAGCAAACTCTCTTCTGAATACCGCCAAGATATTCATATTAATAGATAGTTAATAGAATTATTTATTGGCCAGGTGCGGTTGGACACACAAGGAATTTGTCTTGGTGCAAATACTCTCAGTGTACATAGAATAAAAGAAACATTCATCAATAATAATAAGGTACAACACTTAATAATAGTCATAGGGTAAAATAAGCAATCAAATCATACTAGGAAACAGTCAATATAAATAGATGGTTAAGTCAAGGGCAGACTGTGACCACTGCCCACTCAATTTAATTGCCCCACTCATATTTAAAGATATGAACTACTGTATTACAGGTGAAGGATAAGTTTAATATAGGAGAATATTTAATAAAGGAGAATATCTGGTTTGACATGAGCGTCCTTGGTGCTCTCTGAGCTCAGTTATTTTCTTGCAGACATTTCATTACCCAAACATGTTTGGGGTTCCATTTTATTTTTGATATTCTATATATTTGAAGCTTTGGTGTCCCTTCTCAAAGAAATCTAGACCAGACAAGTTTTTTTCCTAATTTCTATTAAACAATAAACTTTATTTGTTTGTAAATCACAATGGTTTGTACAATTAAGTTCCCTGAACCCAACTAACTTCTAGCTTCTTTGAAACAAACTATGCAGAAAATCAAGATTCCTTCAAAGAGGAACTCTTTCTATAACTATTGAAAAAGTATGATGATTTATCCATGGAATGTCACATCAGAGTCCACGGGAGTTGGATAAACAATATATTCCAATACTGCTATTACTATTAGTACTATTAGTACTACTACTACGACAACAACATATGTCAGTGATATCTTTAATCCCATCAGCAAGAACGTCTGCCTTTCCCGGGTCCAGACTAAACATCTGGTTGACATTGTGACCAACAATAATAATAAGCTAAACAGCCAGCAGCTGTGATTTCAAATTTTTGTTTCCATAATGAATGAACAAGTTTTGATACTCTTAGATTGGACACACAGGTCAGGATTTTGGCAAAGGGCACTGTAAGAAATAACAGTTGGTGTGGGTGTGTCTCTCTTGCTTGAATTCACTGAGTATTTTTATTCCGTCCCTTTTCACAGCCCATACATAATCTAGAGCTTTATGTACTGTATTTATAACCAGCAGGGATACCATATAGTTTGAAAAGTTGTTAAGACGTCTGTACATTTTTAGCAAGTCACTGATGTGTAAAAAGTTGTATAAAAGCTTGCCGGGTCTTTTCCTCCAGCAAAGATTTCCTAATCAATAAGAAAGAAAAAAAAGGCAATTTAATTAAAAAAAATTAAAGTGCTGAAGTATGGCGGGGAAAGCAAAAGAACATATTAGTCAAGAAACATTCCTCAATTTGGATACAAGTCTACATTGTGCTGCCATCTGAAATATATTATATCGTAATGAACAAGCCCTGGAAATTATTTGCTTCCAATCTTTGAGTAAAGACAGGCATTCCACTTAATTAAAGTATATATTCCATTTGTGATTTCGGTTTGTACATGAACATTTGGATAACATAAAATGTAGATGATTATTGGGACCCACGACCTGGAAAATTTCCTTTGAAATAAGCAGATCTATACGACTGTCAAAACACAGAGTTTTCCTTTATTGCAAAAGGCTTGTCAATCTTGGAGTGTGCTTCAAATTAATAAATCTGTACAGTGAAAATCCGAATTGTGGTTGTGTTTGCCGCACAGATCAACTTCATATCCTACAGGCCTTAATTCACATTTTTTGATTTTTTAAAAAATCGTTTGGCAGAAGTTGCGATATCTTTAAAGGACTGAATTGTGTTTTTTACCATAATCCAACTTTTGGGTTCTAAAGTGCCTATAGAAGAAGATATAAACAGGTCATGGAAAAATCTAGAAGCTTCAGCCAGGCCATCTTGCTCCAACTTGAAGAAGTTATTCCAATAGGATCTCTTCTCAGCAGCTATCTATCAGCCTAGTCAGTTTTTGCAGAGACCATGAAGGTGTCCTACAATTTAGTTATTGACCATCCATTCAAGGCTTCACTTTGTTTCATGGTCTTATAGAAATGATATTTTCATTGAAGTCCAGTAAATCTGCAGCCAGGAGGAAATTTTGGAGCTCTCCAAGGTCCTGTTTCTTGGTGGTGTCTTTGTTCTTCTCTTGCACCAACCTTTCCAACCATGGTTGACTTTTTTGGGACCGAGCCACCAAGCAGAACAAGATCCAAGTTGGTGTAAATTGTCAGATTGGTCAACATCTGTGTGTAGAATGGAGAAAGTGTGCCATTATATTCAGTCAAAGGCAGCTAAGTGCATTAGATTAGCCTTTCATGGAAGCATTCAAAACATTGGATAACTGCATGCATAGCAAAATGAATTTGCCTGTAATCATATACAGGATTTCTGTCTCCTAAAGCTACTTTGCCATTGTTATTTCAGAGTTTTCTTCCTTAGATTTAGTGTATTTGAGACTTTTAAAAAAAAAATTCCCCTGGTGCCATTTTTGGGTTTAAATTTTATTATTGGGCATGGGGAAAGAGTGCTATTGCTGGTGGTCTTTTTTTAAAAAAATGTGCTCCAATCTCACTGAAACTTTACCTGGGTGACCATATTTTCCAATTCCTGATCCTCCCAAAGTATTGTCCAGCGAAAGGGAAATCTTTTCAATGTCTTTTCTTGGGATTTAATAGAAATTTAGGAAGCCAGTTGCACACACAAGAAAGCTGATCGATAATGAAAGGCATTTATAATCCATTGTATAAATTTTGAGATTGTCTGACCTCTTTTTTATTGTAGATTACACCAACATGGCCATTCTAAATTGTTACACTTGCCAAAGCAGCCTCTTTAATCTAGAGAACTGTGTCTAGAACATCATTAACTGTTTCTACAGAACCATCCTTGGAATGGACCATGGTGGGGCATGGAAAATGAATGAAATTATTATTGTGTTTTTTTTTAAATATTCCCTTTCAGGAACAAATAACAACCTTACTCATAAACCTTATTGAGACATTGATACTCCTTACGTCGTTTTTTAATGGCAGGAAACAATTCAATGTTTCAGAAGAAGAAAATGAGCATAGAAGGTGGTACTAGGTACTACTTCAAAATAGCTGTTTTGAAACACTGGGGCCACCCTACAGTTAATAACCTCCTTTTGCCATTTTTAAATATTATAAAATTTTGCTACCTTGTTCTGCTGTAATCTAAAGGATTAGCTTCTACCACATCCAGGAAGTTTTTTTGTTTTGAGCTTCTTGAATTCTGCTTGGCTTTCTTTCTGCCAAGATTTTATTTTCATACTTAGTTTTAATTCCCAAATGGTTCTAGACAAGCTTTGCGGTCATTGTTTTATTATTGGTTAGTTTCGGCATTGGATGGGACATGATGTCACATCTTGTTTTCATCAGTTGCATTGTATTATGTCCTTTTGTTACTAGTTCTGTGTTCTTTTAGTTTACTCAGTTGTAAAGTAATTATTCAACCAGGGGCTTGCTGTTCCAGGAAATATTTTGCACATAAGAACAAGCACATGCAGGTGATATTCTTAATTAATTATAAATTTCACTACAGACCAACAGACTTCACGCTTCAAAAGTGAGTTCATATATTATCAAAATCATGTAGATGGTTATTATCAAGATTATTAATTCCATCTTGACTCAGATGGTTCAGGACTAAGGATGACATGATAGCAGCATTCCAGAATTTGAGGGGCTGCCACGAAGAAGAGACGGTCAACTTATTTTTCCAAAGCATCAGAAAGACAAGACAAGAAAGAATGGATGGAAATTAATTAAGGAGAGAAGCAACCTGGAATTAAAGAGAAACAGTGAGGACAATTAACCAGCGGAACAGTTTTTCCTTCAGAAGTTGTGGGACCTTCATGACTGGAGGTTTTTAAAGAAGAGATTAGATAGCTACTTGTCTGACATGGTAGAGGGCCTCCTGCTTGGATAGGGGGTTGGAGTAGATGATCTCCAAGGCCCCTTCCAGCTCTATTCTGAATTGAATTGAAATGTGTTTCTCAGCTACTGAAAACCCATCTGAATTCTACAACGCCTGTGTGATGTTTAGTATAAAATGCCATAACACAATGATTTACTCTCTGAGTCTGAAAAAACGTTTTCCTTTTGCATGTGCTCTGTTTTGTCACTGGTATTGACTTCCGCTGTTTAAATTACCTTCGGATAAACGGTCTGCTTATCTTGTTTGGATCATTACCTTTCTCCTAAAGTTTGAGGTGAGATTAAAGAAATGGTTCCTTTTGCTGGAACAGCATAATTTAGCAGTCTGAGCTATAAATCAGGTTGAGTCTAAATCATATCTTGCTTGGCTGAGAGCTCAAAAGATTGGCTAAAGCCTCTCACTCTTCTTATGAACAAAGTACAAACAACAAATACCAAACACAGTATAGGCTGTCCTTGACTTACCTCTCTGTGTTCCACTCCCTCCCTCTCCCTTTCTCTCTCTCCCTCTCTCCCTCTCCCTCTCTCTCCTTCTGTTTCCCTCTCTGTCTCTTTCTACGTAAACCAAAGATACTAAGATGGCAACGGGGTCGTATTGATTGATGCCGCACCTTTTTGACATGTGTCACAATACAGACCTGAATAAATAGAGCTTTTATATTATACGGCAATAGAGGCCAAAATAAATAGAGCTTTCATATATATCTGGGAGTTGCAGTCCACAGGTCTGAAAGACGCTAAGGTTGGACATTGTTTTTGCACAGTCCCATAAATGATGAGAAGTTTAGATTAGAGATGACGTTTGTGATGTCCCAAATATCAAGGGATACCATCCTGAGGTAAATATTGCCCACTAGATGTGTTAACATCTGGGGGATATTGTTATATCGCATCATGCCTAATCCTCTGGGTTCATCAGTTGGCATGTGAAGCCAAGAGCCTTTTCAATCCCGCAGAATCTCCAATGGGCCACATTACCAGCAAGATGTTCTCATTAATTCCTGTAAAAGATGCTTGGAGCTTTGACCCTGCATTGTTCTCCTTATCGGAAAGTGGCTGAGTCATCGTATTAATAAGGCATCGCTCACATAATCGGTCATTCAGTGTGCCAGGGCTAAAGATAGGAAGCAGAGTCGGGGGCCTGCATTATGAATGCTCATCACAGGTTTTTTGCAACAGCTAAATAAAAGGAGGGCCATGCATGGCAAGCTGGAACTAAGGAGAAATTTTCTAACAGTGAGGACAATCAACCAGCTTACCGTTAGAAGTTGTAGGGGCTTCATCACTGGAGGTTTTTAAGAAAAGACTGGGCAGTCATCTATCTGAAGTGGTATAGGGCCTCCCAGTTGAATGGCAATAAATCTCTTCTGAAGTCTTCCCACCAAAATTAGTGACTCTATATTAGGGTATCTATGCTCAATTCACCCATTGCACTGAGCCATGTTGTGATTTGTTTGGTCTTACCTGAACTGTGTCATGTGAGCTCAACCACCATGGTTTGTAAACAATGGCTTATGGCAAAGCCTGACATGTAAATCTTGCCAACAATAGCTTGTTTAATATACCCCAATTAAGACAATTACAGCTTGGTGTGAGCCCCATCTAAGGAAACGTGCCTGGAATTGCATTATCAGATGCCAAGAATATTCATCTGTGCTCTATTTTAGTTGCAAACCAGGTTATATAGATGTATCATGCTTGCCCAAAGTGCATTTAACCAAAGCTTGCAGAACAGGCCAGAATTGGCTTGCTGAACATATCAGATCATGATACCAAGCTTACAAGCCGCAATGTAAACCCAAATAAACTGCAGTCCACACAAGAATGTAGCCACAAATCTGTCCACCCTCCATCTCAATTTTGAACAAATGAATCTGAAGAAGTTTAAGATCACTTTGCGGCCCCCAGTCCTATCTCTTTTCCAGAGTCAAGTTTTTATTAATAAACTCACTGCTGGCCAATTTTCTCCCCTCTCTGTGAAGTATAGCTATATATATATTTCATGTTAGTCTAACAAGCACAAAGACTGATGTAATTCACCAAGAGAACACATTGTCCAAGCTTCATTCATGTTTGAGGGCATTGTTACAGCCTGGTACAAAGGAATAATCTGATTGTGGCTTTGAAAGCAAGAAGCGATTGTGATTGAATGCAACTTCGACTTGCAATCTTAGAATTTTACAATGGTATATAGAACTTGTGAAGTGTAAGTGTCCAACAGAAAAACATGGGTGGAGGAGCTAAATTTCAGGTGCTGGTTTCCTATCAAATAACTAGTATGAGGGACTTCACAGAAATTTGCAAGCTCATTCAGAGACGGAGAGAAAGAAAAGGAAAAAAAATAGGATAAAAAAGGGTAGGACTCTTTGGGGACCAAACAAGGTGAGAAATCTGGAGTGCATTTCTATTTTACTCTGAAATGCATACAGATGTTTATTTACCTCAGTTCTGCTCAGGTAGAAAAGAATCAGGGGTAAGACTACCAGGTGTCCAAATTTGGCTAACCGCTTAATATTTGGGTTAAACAAGAACTGAATTAAGATTCCATATTTTCTTTTGAGCATGTAAACATGTTTCATAGGAGGATCCACCAGCCGTGCATTTTGTAGTTTGGTTTTACCTTAATTGTTGAAATGGGTAGCAACTTTTGAAGTTCTCTGGAAAGTGCGATTTTTGAAGTCCTCTGGAAATTTGGTAGGCACAGCGGGCAACCTTTAGGCCTCAGGAATACATTACTATGTTATCATGGGGATTGGCAGTAAACCTAAGCTATTTTCAGTTCTGCTAGAAGATAATATTTACAGTTCGGGGTTGCATTGTGGGATCCTTAATGCTCCCTCAGCTTGCTTGTTTTCTTGCAGAGTGTAGACATTTCTTGACCCATCATCAGTGCAGTGATGATGTTACCTAGTTGGGTCATGGAAGGTCTTCAAGAAAACAACCAAATTCAGAGAGCACCAAGAACCCCACATTTTCAGTTCTGGGTATCATATTATCTTAAGGCATCTAGGGAAAAAATGCTATGAAAGTCACAATATCCAAGCAGCTGAGATATCTGGATTCTCAATTTCTTCTGTCTGTGCATGGTTATTGGTGGATTGCCATTCTTTTTCTCCTTCCCCCTTGATCATAAAATATTCCAACCAGAGCTGCTCTGGAGGTCTGTGGCTTGCATTCATCTCCCCATTTGTACATTTTTTTTTTAGTTGTGATCAATCTCCTGTTGTGATCAACAAGGGTGCCCAGCTTGAGCACTTGTTGAATCCAGGAATGTGCGAGAAGGAGGCCGGTGCAGAATTTTATTTCATTTTTTAAGTTATTGGTATTGTACTTTTCCATTTACAGGATTTCCAGAGAACCTCCCCCCTCCCTCCCTTCCTTCCCCTCCCCTGTTGTGTTTATATTTTCTTTTGCAAGCGTTAAGGGGTGAGCACTGTGAAGGGGCCAAGGATGGGATAAAAGGGACTTCATTTATATGTTAATATTAGCTGGCACCCTAACTAAACTGACAGAACTATTTCATGGGAAGCTGACAAATTTACAAAGTTACAATGCCTGCAATAATCTTGATTAGCAAAACAATTGGGCTGCCTTGGAGTCCTGCTGGTTTGAAAGTCTCCCAGTACCGGGGTTAGCGTTGGCAAATGGGATGAATGGACATCAGAAAGTTTTTGGTATATCTGTGTAGAAAGAAATAGAGACAGATAGACAGACAGACAGACAGACAGACAGACAGACAGACAGATAGATAGAAAGTTAGAGGGAGGGATGGAGAGGGAGAGATGGAGAGATGTATATATTTATATACATCTGTTGCAAAAGTCTTCAATTTAGACAAACAAAGACAACTGTTCCGCATCTTGGACAAAAGGGTTAATTTGATTGACTGTGTATCTTCCCCCTCCCCATCTTACAATAATCATTTACTTAGCAAACCAAGAGACAGACGTTCTCTGCACACAGGTGGGGTGATGAAAAATTTTGGCAGAGAGAGAGAGACAGGAGAAGAAAGTATAATTCTGATCAGAATTAGCATTCTGGGGTGTGGGAATGTATATATAGTGGGGAAGAAAAGGGTAGGGGGTGGGGGAAGAAGGAGGAATGAAAAACAGTTTGGGGATTACAACTAATTTATTAATTAGAGGCTGTTGCACCAAAGAAAAGGGAATTGGGACAAACATGATGGAACAGTGGGAAAATATGGGTCCCCACTTTGTAAATGACTGTGGATGGAGATTTTCTGGAACTTGGGTGACCCCTGGATATTCCAGCAATACAAAAGAAGTGGAACCATTCACAATTTGGAAAATAAAATGAAAATAAAATGTAGTATATATGTGTGTGTGTGTGTGTGTGTGTGTGTGTGTGTGCGCGCGCACGCAAATGTATCAGATACTGTAAAATAATAATAATTATACACTTGGGAAAAACCTGATGGATATGAAGGTCAACAAGCAGCTATGAAAACTGGCAGCTGTAATTTCACACTGTTGTGTGCATAATTGTATTACCTTTAATACCTTTAACACTGACAAACAACAACATCTGCCAATCTCAGGTCTTTGGAAAGAGTTTAATAGGTGGATAAAAATGTCAAATCTGGTCCCAACATCTGGCTGATTGATCGTGAGACAATAACAACAACAATCATAATTAATAATATAATAAAATGCAGATATTTTTAGTATCTGCCTGAATTAGCAACATTGTCATTAGTCCCTTATAATTTTGAATAAATATAATGCCTGCTTTCTAGAAATATATATTACTTGCTCACAAGTGTAACTAATCAGTTCGAATGATATAAATGTTGTGATGCTGATTTATGTCAATATTTATCTTGCATGACTTGTTTTCTTTTTCAGAAAGCTACAAGCATCTCATTTATTTAATTCCATCTTGATGTACAGGACAAATGTTTTTACACACATTTTAATTTCAGAAAGAATAATGTTGCACTTAATTTAATTTTTCATTCAATTTCATTCTTCGGTCTCAGTTATTTCTCCCCTTTGCACTTTTCTTCCAGCTGTTCTGGTTGGTGGATGTTTTCATAAATAACTTGGCCATCGGTCCTCCCCAAAATGAAATTTCTGCAGCAACTGACATCAAACGAGAAGCACTAATAATTTGACGCACATTTTGAAAAGCAAGATAATAGAGCTGATTTTGTTCCAAACTCCTTCTGTTCAATGAGCCCCAAGGACAATGTTTAGTTATAGATTAATAATCCAGAGGACAAATAGTTCTGAGCAAATTGTGGAAAAACATAAAACCACAATATTAAGCAAACTGAAGGGCAAAGGCCAGGCTAGATTTACTAATCATTTGTAGACTTATACCTCCCTCCTGCTCCCCCATTTTTTAAGCTGATGACACAAACCAGTCTTCATAAAAACCACTGAACTTTGCAACACAAATATGAAGGTGAATTGAGCCTGAATCATAGAGGTTGCAAAGAGTAATGAAATGTAAACTCAAATTCGGTACATGCAGTTCCCAAACAATGAGAGATGAGATGAGATGACCCAATCCCATATGTTTGATTCAGAGAAAAATGAACATGATGCTTCGGTAACAAATAAAATTGGATACCACACACACACACACACCCTTTCAGGGGACATATCTTTTTCAATCTGTTATATGGGATTGGAACACGTATTATTTTAATAAGACTGGAATGGCTACGTTTTTTAAGAAGGGAGCATATGAGTTTAGTATTATGCCTTGATCATTCTGTTGGCCTCCCTTTTAACTTAAACCTGTGAAGTCCATTTGGGGAGGAAATACCATTCAGTATTTTCCAATAGGATCGTTTAAAGAAGTAAAATAGTTGTTTTTGTCTTGATTAGGACTTGTATCGCTTTATAGCACTAGCACTTAGACTTATATATCTCTTCATAATGCTTTACATCCTTCTCTAAGTGGTTTCAGAATCAACATTCCCCCCCCCCACCCCAACAACCTGGATCCTCATTTTACCAACCTCGGAAGGATGGAAGGTTAAGTCAACCTTGAGCCGGTCAGGATCGAACTCTCGGCAGTGGGCAGAGTTAGCCTGCAATACTGCATTCAAACCACTGTGCCACCACACGGTGGGTGAAATGCCATGTTACGATCCCATCCTTTTCTTGCAAGCCCTTGTAATGCAAATTGTACGTATCCTTCTGAAATGCACGCTTGTTTCTCAATGGGAATATGACCCAAATTTTCTGTGTTCAAGTGATTTGAAGGCTCTTTAACTCGATGCTTTATTGGCTTGCGAATGGTTTGCATTTTTGCTCAAAGTGGCTTGTGAATGTTATTTGAGTCCATTTGTTTTCAGTCTTGGAGAGTTTCAGGTTTCTATATATCACGTGGAAATGAGTGTAAATTGTACACCTGTACTTCTTCCATCCCAGAAGAAATAAGCAAACTCCATTGCAATCTGCCAGATGGTCACACTGAAGTATCCCACCAGCAATCTAGAAGCTTCTGGGTTCACCCTTTCTAAACGTCCCTGAAAAATGGCCATTGGGAAGGAGCTAAACCAAGGCTGTCCAACTTTGGCAACTTTAAGACTTATGGACTTAAACTTCTATGCTGGCTGGGGAATTCTGGGAGTTGAATAACAAAATAACAAAGTTGGAAGGGAACTTGGAGATCTTCTAGTCCAACCCCTGCTCAAGTAGGAAACCTTATAGCAATTTCTTCTTAAATGACTGTCCAATCTCTTCTTAAAATCCTCCAATGATGGAGCACCGACAACTTCTGGAAGCGAGTCCTTCCACTGGTTAATTGTTCTCACTGACAGGAAATTTCTCCTTAGTTCCAGGTTGCTTCTTTCTGTGTTGAGTTTCCATTCATTGCTTCTTGTCCTGCCTTCAGGTGTTTTGAAGAACAGGTTGACCCCTTCTTCTTTGGGGCAGTCAAACTCCACAAGTTTTAAAGTTGCCAAGATTGGACATCCGTGAGGTAGATCTTGCTACAGGCCCTTTTCTTCCTTTCTAGAACAAACCTGAGAATGACGTAGCTCATGTTTGGATCCGAAGACTAATCCAATCACACACAATAGATATAGAGGGATATAACAATCCCAAGAGCAATTTTGGGTAACTTTCCTTTCCTCCCTCGATGTCAACAGCATCTCATTTGGCACTAGTATTTTCTCCAGCTCCAGTTCAAAGAAGTTGGCCTCTGGACAGATGTTCCTGGAAAATGCAATTTTATTTTTCATTTCGTAATAATTGTAAAAGCAATTATGGCATTTTTCATTTGTGATACGAAATTGGAATATGACTAATCTTTCTTGGCCTTTGCTCCTGCGTTATCAGTCTTATATTCAGATTTATCAACTTTTTTTAACTTTTGGAAGCATACAAAGGATTATTTTTGAAGGCCCCTAGCTCGTGATCCCTTCAATTCATACCGAAACATGAATTGAATCAAACATTGCTCAAAAGATGAGTCATTCATTAATCATAAACAAAACATGTCTGGCATTGAGGACACATCAGCACACATCATGTAAAAAGTTAAACTGTTGCACCATCTTTTAAAATTTAATATTAACTATATTATGTTTCTATGTAATTTCTGAGAATTTCGGAGAAAGCCTTTGCTCAATTCTTTTTTTTTTTGTATACGCAGAATGAAAAGGCCCAGTTTTGGAAAGTTCACTGTTTTGTTTTCAGCAAACTTTAATTTAGGACCAACATTTTACCTTCTGCAATTTAAGAAAGCAGATGAAAAACTTGATTGCAGAAAATAGGACTTTAGTAACAGAATGGTCAATGCCTGGAATGCTCTACCTGACTCTGTTGTTACGGCCTCAACCCCTCACAGCTTCAGCCTCAAACTGTCTACCGTGGACCTCACCCCATTCCTAAGAGGTCCTTAAAGGGGGCATGCACAAGCGTACCAGCATGCCTACTGTCCCTGTCTTACTGTCCCCATTTATCTGTATTTACTTCCTTTGTTCATGTTTGTATTCATACCAATACTTGTTATGTTATACATATTTGACAAACGAATCAAATAAATAAAGAAGGAGGAGGAAGAGGAGGAGGAGGAGGAGGAGGAGGAGGAGGAGGAGGAGGAGGAGAAGAAGAAGAAGAAGAAGAAGAAGAAGAAGAAGAAGAAGAAGAAGAAGAAGAAGAAGAAGAAGAAGAAGAAGAAGAAGAAGAAGAAGAAGAAGAAGAAGAAGAAGAAGAAGAAGAAGAAGAAACAGCAGCTAGTGGGTTTCTTATATTTGCAGGGTGGGAGGTCCTTAAGTTTTTTCTAGCAACACTCTACTTATTGATACGGTCCTTCTTCTAATAGCCTGTAGAATGGCAACAGTTGTAGGAACAATGCTTCATCACAATGGTGCTTTTTCAAAAGGCAACTGGATTGCATTTTTTCTTTGAGGAAGAAGAAGAAGTTACTCTTCTCATCCAAGAAGCTTCATCGGTTCTGGCAGCATGGTTCCTCAGAACTAATCCTTCCATCCCCCACCAGCATCCATCCAGAACTGATGAAGCTTCTCGGATGAGAAACAAAAAAAGTCTTCCTCTTCCTCAAGGGGAAAAAAAAAACTACAGTCCAGCTGCATTTTGAAAAAGCACTACCTTTGAGTGCTTTTTCATGGATGGATGACTGAGAATCTCCATAGACATTGAGCAATACTTGACTACGAAGAGCAAACGGTGACAACCTCTTTTATTTTGAAGTGGACACTGTGGACCCAACTGAAGACCAGGAGAAGTTCTCGCTTTGTCCCAATGAAGCTGGAGAACATCAAATTAAGGAAGCCTGCTTGATCACCTGGTCGCCTCACTCCAGTTTTACCCACGGGAGGAATCTGCTTTCTTTCACTTCAAGGAATCCCTCTAAGTTCTGGAGGGCTGTCACCGTGTCTGCTTCCTTCTGTGTGTCCTCCCTCCCTCCACCCCCAGAAATCTACCCCCTCAACCTCCCCCCCATTAATAATTAGCTTCCTAATCTGTATGCCATATGATATAGTAATCAAAAGGCAGAGAACTCAGGCAAAACAATCCCGAGCAAAGAATCAGGGGTAGGGAAAAAAAAGAGAGGAATAAACAAAAGAACAGATAACCTCAAACATTAATAGGAGAAAATCTGTTCCAATCAAAAGCACCCCCCCCCCCCGTTAGCTCATAATAGCCTTTCATTCTTTATGATTTTGTCTTTGAAAGCTCCTTCAGTCGATGACAGCTGATATTGTTCTCCTATCCTGCTGGCGACAGCCAAAGCGGGAAGGGGGAAGGCATTGTACGGCTTCGCCTCTTTGCAACATTATATTTTTTTATATAATTAATATATACAACTGTGCCATGCAAGGTACAGTGGTAATGAAGTACAATTAAGAGGTGTTTGTTCCTGTCCCACACAAACAATGACTGTAATTTTCCTCGGCGCTGTAGAAGTCACCCCGTTATCATTACATATCATGCATCTCTTTCTTGGTGTGTGTGTGTGTGAGTGTGTGCGTGTGTGTTCTCCCAAAAGGAACACAAGCACCTGATTTTGTTTATTTTTGGTTAGAATAGCAAAAAAACAACCCCACCCATGTTTTTTCAAGGAGTTGAGAGAGTGCAGGATCTGTTTTGGAGGTGCCTTCGGTGACAGCCTTCTGAGACACATGTCTCTAAGAACTCACTGGGAATCAGGGTAAGAGAAAGTTCTCGTCTCATTGAGGTATTTCGGGCTCCAGGAATTGCAAGATTTTCCTTCCTGGGGCCTGATAGTATCATGATTTCTCTCGATAAGGTGCCTTCCACACCTCCGAGTCAATGATTACGATTTAAACCATAAAATTCAGAGAAAGGAACTACCTCAGCCCAGCTTATTCAAGAGATAACCCTGAGGACTACAGATAAACCTCCAAGTGGCCTCAACAACTCTCTACAAGAATGCAAAGGACCAGCTGTCTGCAAGGAATATAAAACCTTCCATTCTCCACCATCCGGTCAGAGCTGAAGAAGCTTCTTGGATGAGAAACGAAATGTCTTCAAAGAAAAACAAAATAGTCCAATTGACCCTTGCAAAAACACAACCATGACCTGGATGACTGAGAATCTTCATAGACATTCAAGAGATAACATACATATCTGATGTTTCCTCAGTCCCTACTGACATCCTGGCCCAGGTCAGTTGGTCGTTGAAGCTGAAAATGGATCCCATTTCTCAGTCATGGTAGGATCCCAAATGCAAGTACAAGGAAACATGTGGGATGAGGGTTATTCTCATGTAAAACCTCTCCCACGTGGGTCTCATTGGGCCTAAATTTGATCTGATTTCTTGCAGTTCCCAATTTCCCCTTTAGATGTTACTAAACTGAGAATGAGGAATGGAGCTAAGCACCCTAGCCTAATTCCAAACACCATGTAGGGCAGATTTTCAAGCGATTCGCTTGAACAGACTCCTTCAATGACCAGATTTATAAGTATACCCAATAACAGGAGCATTTAATATGCAAGTAAATGCTAGTGGGTGTTAGCTATCAAAGGCGCTTATACTGTACCAGCCAAGATCTCATTGAAATGTACACATTGATTCAAAGAGCTGATTCGATTTGCATTCACAACTGGATGCAAAGATTGCATAACTCCCAGGTCCAGACATGAAGGTCCAATTAAACTGATTTAATTTAATTAATGTTAATACTTAATTTAATTTAACTTGCTACTCATATCTATGCACAGGAATCTTCTCAACTAATGGTCAGTACCTGGTTAGAACCAGGTAAGGGTCAACCAAAGTCAAGAGGCATTGGACTTTGTTCATTTGTGGCTACACAGGAATTCTAGGCTAAATCCCTCTTTTCACCCCTACCTCCTGGCTGTGCCAGTCCTTGTCCTACAATCAGTGTGTGCATGCCTGTGCAAAATTTTACTGAATCTTCAGATTGATGTGAAGATCGTACACACTGACTGCATGCACTGAATATTTGGGGTGGGTGGGGGACGACTGGATTTGAAGATTTGATTCAAGGAGAGATTCGAATAGAATGTTAGAATCCCAACTTTCTGCAAATAATTTCCTAGCCCTGTGGACAACCAGCAACATTCAGAAACATGAAATAAAGGAAAAGGTACAGGAGATAAAATCTGCACAGGGAAACTCTGCTTTGCTATTCATCTTCCCAACCTTATCCATGCTTATCAAGTCAAGCTACCGTGTGGTTACGTGTAGTGTAAATGTGACATGCAAAGGTCCAATCAACTCAGAAATGGTTTCATCCTTCCTTCCCTAAATATAGGCAAGATTTAAAATTGCTCCCTTCAAGTTCTTTCTCTTACTTGTTCACCCTGAAGCACAGCAGGGTGCTTTTCACCCCCCAAGTGGGAGAGATTGGTGGGTGGGTAGAGGAAGGAGGGGATCCAATTATTGCTCCATTTTGGTGACATGCCTGAAGCAGTGACTCCAGACAAAGAAAGGCGGAGAGGCATGGAAGTTGCCATATCTCGGAGACAGTCCTAAAAAATACCTGTGAAATTGCAGGTTTGCAATCTTCCCCAAGTGTTCTTCATACCAAGCTTCCCTGCTGGGCTTTGAAGAGAGGATTGGATCAGTCACTATGCATTGTCTTGAAAATACCTGGTTCTCATTGAGGATGAAGTACTAGACTTGTAATGTTCACAACCAGTGGCTCCAGGTCGGTGTGTGCCTTCCAGGATGTCTCTCTGAAAGGCCACAATCCAAATGAATGTATAACTGGACCCAATTCAACACATTTGAATTGTGTTTTAAAGACAGAATGTTAATTCAATATGAGTCTGACTAAGTAATCCTAACCCTGAATAGAGTACAGAATAATAGAGTTGAAAGGGACCTTGGAGATCTTCTAGTCCAATCTCCTGCTTAGGCAGGAAATCCTATAACATTTCAGACAAATGGTTGTTCAATCTCTTCTTAAGAACTTCCAGTGTTGGAGCATTCACAACTTCTGGAGGCAAGTTGTTCCACTAGTTAATTGTTCTCTGTTAGAGTTTGCAGCTGAAATTCAAATCCACAAAGCACACACAGATAACTGATTCAGTAGGATTCATTAACTTCTTTATATACATAATAACATTTGAAGTAACGTTTGCAATACCAATAGTAGATTCTCCCAACGTAACACAACCAAAACACAAGCAGAGAAGAGAGAATAGTTTTAGTTTAGTTCAGCAGGCAAGCAAGCAAGTTTCAGTTTGTTTCAGAGCTGAGAGCATGGAGCTAAGCCATGTCCAGACTCCTTCCAGTCTCAGCCAGCACATCGGCTGAGCTTGTTAACCATGTCTCTGCCACTTCATGAATATTCTGACATTCTCACGATCAGGAAATTTCTCCTTAGTTTTAGGTTGGTTCTCTCCTTGATTAGTTTCCATCCATTGCTTCTTGTCCTGTCTTCATGGGCTTTGGAGAATAGCTTGACTCCCTTTTCTTTGTGGAAGCCCTTTAGGTATTGGAAGGCTGCTATCATGTCACCCCTGGTCCTTCTTTTCATTAGACAAGACATACCCAGTTCCTGCAACCATTTTTCATATGCTTTAGCCTCCAGTCTCTTAATTATTTTTGTTGCTGTTCTCTGCACTCTCTTCAGAGTCTCAACATCTTTTTTTATAATATGGCGACCAAAACTGGATGCAGTATTCCAAGTGTGGACTTTCCGAGGCATTATAAAGTGGTATTAACACTTCACATGTTCTTGATTATGTCGTTCTGTTGGTGCAGCTTAGGATTGCATTATTTTTATTTTGGCAGCTGCAGCACATTGCTGGCCCTATCCTCTTCCTTGTCTATCACTGGCATAGGAGATCTCTTCCTTTGTTGTTGTCATAGTTGTTGTTTGTGGGGGTGGGAAAAGTAGATTTTAATGAATGTTGGTTTGAGACCCAAGATCATTCACTGAATTGCACGATTTAGTCAAAAGAGACTGTGGGTTTCAGATTTCATAACTGCTTTTATTTAAGCTTCTTTGATTGTCGAGAGCTATCATCTCAAGGCTGTAAATCTGTTTGAGCCTTCCACTTAATGTCTTTGACTCATGATGAAAAACTGCCCCAGGCACTCATAAGCAAGAAGGTGAAGGCCACTTGGTGTAGGGTAAGAGCAATTCATATGGCTTTTATTTATTCATCTGATTTGTATACCACCTTTTGTGTAGGAGCTTGTGATGGTGAGGGGTCCCTCTAAGTGCCCTCTAAGCTTGCTTGTTTTGTTGCAGTCTTTCATTACCTAACTGAGGATGTTACCTCATTTGGGTAATGAAACATCTGCAAGAAAATAAGCAGAGTGCACCAAGAACCCTTCAGGTCAACTCTGAGCTACAAATAAGTCTCCTTTATTGGCTTATGATGGTGTACCTTATGCTATATCTTCCTACTAGCTCTGTACCTGTGCTTTGCTACGAAACTATGTGACTTGCCTCGGGGAGGAAAATAAGGGGAAAAAATTCTGCCCCTGCCTACTAGCATCCATTGGTATTCATCTGGCTAGTGTCCTGTCAGGGTGTGAGAGAGTTGAGGGCTGTTTGGAAACTGAAGTAGCATTTGGTCTGTGAGCAAGGAGACAGCAAGAAGCCTGGGTGTGTCTTAGCTCAACTGTTCTGTACTAAAGCTGCTTAATGCTGTGAAACTAAAACTGAAACTCCTCTGCTTGTGTTGGAAGAGGTTTCTTTTCAGGTGGTGAGGGGGAGTAGAACTCCTTAGCATCAGAGCATGTTAATAATAATAATATAGGAAATACTGATGCTTTGATGGTCATTTCGAAAAATCCTTTCTTTTAGTGAGCACCTAGAAGCCAAGAGGAACATATGTGCCAAGTTTGTAGGCTTTACAGTTCTGGAGATTTTGTGGTGATGTGTGAGTGGTATTTTGCTTTTATATAGATAGATTTTCTCACCCAACTTCAATCTGGAGACATAGGTTGGGCAGAGAGAATAACTGATCCAAAGTCACCCAGTCAACCATTTATAGTGAAGAAAGCTATTCCTATGAATGGATGTTTTGTTGAGGTCACGGTTCTTTCACGTCAATACTTAGAAGCCTGTTTCACCAGATCTGATTGGTTGGGCATTTTCCAGATCTCTCCCCTTTTAAATTCTGTCATCTTGTAGGACTTAGGAAATACACCTTCTTGGTGGAAGTCACTGCTATGTAGAAGTTATTTTCCATCTGACAGGACTCCACCATTGGCGTAAAATGAGGCTGCAGCTCAGTACATTTGACTACGAAGGTGTGGATGTCAAGTGCCAGGAAAATCGGGAAACCCAGGCCATCGAGATGAATATAAAGATTTATTGCAAGCTTAAGCTCTCGACAAGAATCTGAACTACTAACAGTCAAAGCAAATTGGCAGCAGATAAGGAATTCAAGGTGGATTGGACTTAGATCACTTGCTGGCACAAAGACAAATGACATATTTGACCCCTCCCTCGGTCTCAACCTGATGGTCTCTTACAGTGGAAGTGTGTTACCTTTGGGATGCCAGGAGTTTGCGTTGTAGTTGTTATTGTTTTCTTTGTTGTTCAGTGAGCGACCAATGATTATGGTACATAAGACAGGTGGCTTTATAAGTGTAATAAATAAAGGAAATGAAATGAAGCAAATAATACTGAAAAGGAAACTTCAGATAAAGTAAAGAGAAGAAGAGCCTTGGACTCTGACAGTGATTCATTTGTGAATCTTGACAATTTTTTTTTAAAATAAAGGATGAAAGGGACCAAAAACAGAAAAACAAAAAACACCTCACAGCTTTCAGATACTTGAAATTATTCATCTTAAACTGATGCAAATGGCTAATGCATAACTAGAGTATAAGATGAGCTACCACACAGGTAATATTTGATGGATGTTTATTGAGAAAACTGGATTACGGCTTCTTTCCTCCCCAGCTTAATGAATAATGGTTGACAGCTTTGTTTTGTTTTACTCGAGAAAAGCAATTATATTTTAAGAAAAACAGGTATTTCATTAAACTAAAGTGTTTTAGGAGATACCCCTGCCTTTGGTTGATTTCAGCCCTGTAACACAAGAAGGTAACGTTTTCACAACAGAATACCCTACAGCAACAGACTTGAGATTCTAGGCTTAGACAACCTTGAACTACGCCGGCCAAGATTGGACTTAAGCATAGTACATAAAATCATATGTTACAACATCTTACCAGTTAATGAATATTTCAGCTTTAACCACAACAACACAAGAGTACACAACAGATATAAACTAAATGTAAACCACTCCAAACTTGATTGCAGGAAGTATGACTTCAGGAACAGAGTGGTCAATGTCTGGAATTCACTACCTGACTCTGTTGTCACCTGCTCAAATCCTCACTCCTTTACCCGCAAACTAAACTCTGTTGACATCACCCCGTTCCTAAGAGATCTGTAAGGGGCTTGCATAAGCGCACAACCGTGCCTACCATCCCTGTCCTATTGTTCCCAATTATTACATATTGTCTTACATATTGGCAAAAAAAAATCAGAAAATAAAATACAAGCTGAATAGTCAAGACCTTGTTGATGATCCAAGCTCTGTAAAGGACCTTGGAATACTCATACGACTTCCTTTGCTGCGGTTGTGAAGTGAATGCGTCGCAGCGTTGTGAAAATGAACCTGGCTTCCTCCTTGACTGCCTGTCAGAAGATGGCAAAAGTGCGGTCCCCATCTTTTATCACGCTGCCGTCATAAACTAGAGTCCGTTTGGCAAGCGCCTGGATTTTGATCCCCTGACCCCGGAGGGGCTGCAATGGTCATCAGTGCGACTTTTCAAGTGTGAAAAATGGTCATAAGTAGAGGTGGTATTCAGCGGGTTCTGACCAGTTCTGGAGAAACGGTAGCAGAAATTTGCAGTAGTTTGGAGAACCGGCAAACCCCACCTCTGACTGGTCCCAACCCCCATCTATTCTCTGCCTCCCATTGAGTCCCAGCTGATCGGCTGGGTCTCCTTTGGTTGCCCAGCACGGGAGAACAGAGCTGGAAAGCAGGTTAGTGGGGTGGGATTTTGCAGTATCCTTCCCCTGCCACGCCCACCAAGCCACACCCACAGAACCAGTAGTAAAAAAATTTGAATCCGACCACTGCTCCACAGTCATTCAGCAAAAGAGAAAACGTGAACGTACTCGCACACCTGCACACCCACACAGATCCCTCAACATGCTTTGTCCGATTTGCTCGTTTACAAGTCTTGCAGCAGCTGGGAGCAAGTCCCTCCTCCAACCTAAACTCTATGGAGAGACCAGCTAGGGCTAGCAGCATCGAGGATTCTGCTCAACCTCCCTTTATTTAACCACTTCATTTAGTTAAATGCTTTAAATCACACTGCAGATGTTCGGCTGTCAGTGCAGCCACCGAGCCTTAGTGAGAGGAAGAAGGAGCAGCCTTCTTCCTGATGGAAACATTTTATGCACTCTAAATAAACAAACACAATCTGGTTAATTAGTTAATGAATTTTTTTTCTTAAATGCTCCATTAGCCTCTTTATATCCCAAGCTACTTTACTTCCTTTTTTTTTTTTTTTTTAATAAATAGGGACCCCCGTTGCAACACGTGGAACATTTCGGCGTGCATCTAATGAAGGGCTAATTATTGGTACGATGCTGGAGTTTAATACGATTAGAAGTTGCTTGCGGTATTTCTGGCTCACAATTTGTGACTATTTAAGTCAGATTTTGCAAGGGGGGACCATCAGAGAAACGCTAGGATACGGAATAATCCTCATCAGGAAGCCAGCCAGGCTCCTGTCAAAGGTGTACACTTTGACGTTTACGTTTCAGAATAAGTGTTGGAAGGCACCTTGGAAGGTCATCTAGTCCAACCCACTGCCTGGGGAGTAGACTCTATCCCATTTCATAAACAAAATGGCCATCCAAGCCTCTTTTTCACCTGACATGAATCAGGTAAAGGCAAGCCTAGGTTCACACAATCAGTCCTATAGCCCAACCCAAGGCTTCCCCAGGAGTAAGAAGGTTGTGGTTTCACCCAGTGGTGGGATTCAACTTTTTTTTTACTACCAGTTCTGTGGGTGTGACTTGGTAGGTGTGGCAGGGCTTGGTGAGTGTGGCATGGCATGGCTTGGTAGGTGTGGCTTGGTGGGCATGGCAGGGGAAGGATATTGCAAAACCCCCATTCCCTTCCGACCCCACTAACCTGCTTTCCAGCTCCGTTCTCCTATGCAGGGCAATCAAAGAAGACCCAGCCAATCAGCTGGGACTCGGGAGGTGGAGAATAGATGGGGGCGGGGCCAGTCAGAGATGGGATTTTCCGTTTCTCCGAACGACTCAAAATTTCCGCTACCGGTTCTCCAGAACTGGTCAGAACCTGCTGAATCCCACCTCTGCCTTCACCCACACTAACTTCAGAGAACCCTCGCCTCCCTCCCTAAAACTCCCCACCCCGTTTCCGACTGAGCTGGAAATGTCCTGGGAGGTCATCTAGACCACCCCCTTGGCCGAGCAGGAGACTCTACACTGCTTCAGACAAACAGCCATCCAGCCTCTTCAGTGATGGAAGATCCTTCTCCCCCACCGCAGCCTCTGAGCAGACAGGCATTCCACAGCTTTCTCTCCCCCTCATCCCCTGTTCCACCTGGAGGAAGAAAACCCCACCAGTTGAACAGCCGCCTGTCCTAACCAATTGGGAAAAGCTGCAGGAACCTGAGACTGAAGGGAAGGTGCTGAGCCCGTACACTTCCATTGCCAGAGCTGGAGTATGCAATTTCCCTCCCCAAATGCAACCCTTGCAAAAGACCTTGACTTCTCACAGTTCATTTAGATAGATAGATAAACAGAGTTGGAAGGGACCTTGTAGGTCATCTAGTCCAACCCCCCACCCCCGCCCAAGCAGGAGACACCCCCCCACACACCATTTCTGACAGATGGCAGCCCAGTCTCTTCTTGAAAGGGACTGTTCCAAGTTACAACGGCACTGAAAAGAAAGTAACTTACGACCATTTTTCACACTTATGACCACTTCATCATTTCCCTGGTCATGTGATCAAAATTTGGACGATCGGCAACTGACTCATATTTATGAGGGTTGGCAGTGATCCCCTTTGGCAAACTTCTGCTAAGTAAAGTGAAGGAGGAAGCCGGGATCGCTTAACAACTGGGGCAAGAAAAGTCGTAAAATGGGACAAAATTCATTTCCCAAATGTTTCCCTCAGTGACCAAAATGTGGGGATCAATTGTGATGTCAACGCTCCAATCACATTATGCTCAAACATTAAATTCATTTCTGCAACGCTGAACTTTACAGAAAACAAAGAGATGCTTACCCAAATTCACATATTTTGGAATACATTTTTCACAGTAACAATACGGAGGGTGTTGTTGTTGGTTTTTTTGACAGATATCCCACTTAAAATGTATTTTTTAGCTACACGATACTTTCTAAAGACTTTACACTGTCAACTCGACGGCAATAAAATTGCAAGTGTGAATTCTTGCATTAACAACTAAATCCAGTCAGTTCATGGAAAAGATAGATGATTGTTACTAAATGATTAAAAGGAAGTTTCTCTCCCTCCCCCCCCCAAAATTGTTTAGACCTATAGCTATAGTAAGAATGCACTTACTGAGTAAATAAGGTATCTTAAGCGGGTCCCCAAACTGTCTGTTTGGGGAACATGTGGAGGACAAAACCTACCCAAAACACGTATGCATTTTATCCAGGGGTGGGATTCAAATTTTTTAACAACTGGTTCTGTGGGCGTGGCTTAGTTAATGGGCGTGGCTTGGTGGTCATGTGACTAGGTGGACATGGCTTGGTGGTCATGTTATTGGCTGGGCGTGGCCAACTCAATACCACTCACATCGAGGCACGCATCTCCTCGCCTGGCCTCTCATGACTGTGGAGATGCTGCAACAGTCGTAAGTGTGAAAAAGGGTCATAAGTCACTTTTTTCAGTGCCATTGTAACTTTGAATGGTCACTCCACACAAGCAAAGTACCAGAAAAGGAGGGGAAAAAAACTCCAGAGAAGTTCCTGAGACAGGAAATCTAGTTCTGCCAAGAATGTAATAAGGGTTAACGGAGAGGTAGGTTCTGTAAGCAACACCAGAATGTTTCCTTCCTGCCTTCCTTACAGGATTAGGCCAGGAATTTCTTCTAACAACTGGTTCTCCGAACTGCTTAGAATGTTAACAACCGGTTCTAGCGAATAGGTGCAAACTGGTAGAATCCCACCCCTGATTTCATCTCTGTATCAGGGCAAACAGAAAGAAATAAAACTCACATCAAAATTCCAACTTTCCAAACCTTCCCAGCCAAAGAAGGAAGGAAAACGGGAAAGATCTTGCTCTAACTAAGAAAAGTAAAATTGCAAAGGGGCATTTTCATCCAGAACGGGTTTTTTTGGGGTGGGGGGTATGGGAAAAAAAACTTTTAGAATGCATAAAATTATTTTGAAAGGGGAAAAAGGAGAGAGAGAGAGAGAGAGAAAAGAGAAGGGGGAGGGAGGGGAAAACCTACACAAACGAGGCTGGGTTTAAGGCAAAAAGCCCACTGTTTGCTCTACTTTGCTTTATTTATTAGTTCTTAAGGTATTTAAAATGCTAGCATTAAAACGATGGGATGATTTGCAAATGAATGCCGTTGGAGTTGTGAAAATATAACTCACACATGAATGTGGGTTAGTCAGACAAATGGCCGCTTTGTTAGGCGAGGGGAAGTGAAGCGCTGGGTTAATTTATTACAAGCTGCAGCGTTTCAACCCTGATGTCCAGGCAACAATGTTTTTTATTTCGAGTAATTTATAAGTACTTCCCATTGCACTTACCGGAGGCGCCTTGGCTGCTTCACCATGGAATCAGAGAGTATATGTATTTACTGTGGGAATTTGTTTTTAATAAAACTCTTTCTAAGGCATTTTTATTCCCCCTCTTTGTTGCATTAAAAAACATTTGCTGCATAAGTAATGGATTTTATCCCTTTCTGAAAGGCTGAAGATTATGTTGGAACGGTATTTTGTGGCTGGGAAATAAAAGCAGAGTCAAGAACACTTCCTTCTTTCTTTCTTTTTTCTTCCTTTCTTCCTCCTCCCTCCCTTGCTCCGTTCCTTCTTTCCTCTCTCTTTTCCTCCCTTCCTTCCTCCTCCCTATTTCCCTCCATTCCTTCCTCTCTCTCTTTTCTTCCTTCCTTCCTTCCTTCCTTCCTTCCTTCCTTCCTTCCTTCCTTCCTTCCTTCCTTCCTTCTTTCCTTCCTCCTCCCTCCCTCCATTCCTTCCTCTCTCTTTCCTGCCTTCCTTCTATCAGCGTTCCAGCAACCCTTCATTCCACCCAATAACTCCTTCCTTCCTCCTTCCTCCCTCCCTTGCTCCATTCCTTCTTTCCTCACTCTTTTCCTTCCTTCCTTTCTTTCTTCTCCCTCCCTTCTTCTATTCCTTCCTTCCTCTCTTTTCCTTCCTCCTCCCTCCCTCCCTCCCTCCATTCCTTCGTTCCTCTCTCTTTTCCTTCCTCCTCCCTCCCTCCCTCCATTCCTTCGTTCCTCTCTTTTTTCCTTCCTCCTCCCTCCCTCCCTCCATTCCTTCGTTCCTCTCTCTTTTCCTTCCTCCTCCCTCCCTCCCTCCATTCCTTCCTTCCTCTCTTTTTCCTTCCTCCTCCTCCCTCCCTCCATTCCTTCCTTCCTTCCTTCCTCCCTCCCTCTCCTCCCTCTCCTCCTCCCCCTTGATCTATTTCCAGAATATTTTAGAATAAGACTAGGAGCAGATACTATGTACACTCTGGAGCTATAAACTGAGCAAACGTTTTTACAACTATCTCAGAGATGTTCTGAGATGGGATACAGCCAATCCATTGACTATTATATAGGTTTCTCCCAGACTGGTTTATTTTCCAGACTTAAGTTCCATTTGTCTTTTTCCTGGCGGCAACCAGCAACCGCCACAGTGCTCCTAGTTTATTGGATGCTTCTTCTAGCAGATCACGATGGCTACCATGCTCGGAGTAATCCATTCTCTGACCAATAACTTCTGACAATGGTGTTACAGATTATTAGCTACTCAGCTTGCAAAACTAAACTCATCATGACGACTGCCCTCAAATTAAAGATTTGTCCTCAGATGTTCTCCCTGTTTTACAATGTATTTTTGCAGCTCTAGGGGGGAAATAACTTAGAGAGCTTCCAGAGTGACTTTTTCTTTTTCCATCACCAGGTTGCTTGGTCCTTCAGAAGCATTAAGTCTTACCAGTTAATGAATATTTCAGCTTTAACCACAACAACACAAGAGCACACAACAGATATAAACTTGACATAAACCACTCCAAACTTGATTGCAGGAAGTAAGACTTCAGCAACAGAGTGGTCAATGCCTGGAATGCACTACCTGACTCTGTTGTTACATCCTCTAACCCTCACTCCTTTAACCTTAAACTATTCACGATTGACCTCACCCCATTCCTAAGAGGTCTGTAAGGGGTGTGCATAAGCGCACAATCGTGCCTACCATCCCTGTCCTATTCTCCCCATTTATTCGTACCTATTTCTTATATTTAAACTTATGTTCATTCTTATTTCTGTTGTATTGTAAGCTTTTGACAAAATAAATAAATAAAAAAAATAAAAACATGTTGACTTCCTCCTCAAACTATTCTGTAAGGAGCTTCTTGCTGTTATACTAATGGGTGTTGTGTTGGAGCACCTACAACTTTTGGAGGGAAGTCATTTCACTGGTTAATTGTTCTCACTGTGAGAAAAAAAATCTCCTTATTCATTGACAGTTGTAGAGATCAATCTTGGGCTATGTTAAACAACATTATAACACCGGTTCTTTTCCTTGCACAGATCAGAAATAAGCTCACATGCCATAATTTTATTGGTTGATTGATTTTTATCCCATGTTTATTGTTTTTATAAATAACTTCAGGTGGCGAGCATAATTAATGCTCCCTCTTTCTATTTTTACCACAAGCACAACCTTGTGAGGTGGATTTGGTTGAAGGAGAGTGACTGGCCCAAGTCACCCAGATAGCTTTCATGCCTAAGTGAGACTAGAACTCGCCGACTCCCGGTGATTGGCCAAAAGTCACCTAATTGTTTTTCATGCCTAAAGCGGGACCAGTGGTGGGATTCAATTTTTTCTTTTTACTACTGGTTCTGTGGGCATGGCTTGGTGGGCGTGGTGTGGCTTGGTGGGCGTGGCTTGAAGGATATTGCAAAATCCCCATTCCCTCCCCACTCCTGGGGGAAGGTTACTGCATTTGCTGGTTCTCTGAACTGCTCAAAGTTTCCGCTACCAGTTCTCTAGAACTGGTCAGAACCGGCTGAATACCACCTCTGGGTGGGACTAGAACTTAGACTCTGCTGGTGATTGGCCCAAAGTCCTCCAGCTGGCTCTCATACCTGAGTTGGAACTGGAATTCACTGTCTCCCAGTTTCTAGCCTAGTGTCTTAAGCACTAAATCAACTCCTCGCTCAACCCAAATCCTTCCTAAAGCCACTGTTGAGGGACCAGGTGGATTGGAAGTTTTCTGGGAAAGGATGAAAATCCTGCTACAGTTAGTTACTCCTGTTGTCTTCACTGTGTGGGGTGGGAGGGAGGTTACACAGCACACACACACATATACAACTTTTAGAAAAAAATTCATTTTTCCCCTCCTGAGACTTTCAGGATGAAGAGTTTGAGGGAGCATCACATTTGTAGCTTGAAGGCGGCCTCACGGGAGGGTCAGAGATATGTTTTTTCCTCTGTGTGGGAGATCTCAACGGAATATTAACTTTGGTAAGAGAAACCTAATAACAAAGAGGAACATTAACTTGTCAAATGGTGGAGAAGGAATCAAATGGTAACTGATGGTCATAGCAGTTGGGGAAAACCTATTAGGATGGGAAAAATCAAATGCCCTAAAGGACTGTGATGTGACCTATGCCATCCAGATGTGTAGGACTGCCATTCCTGAGCTGTTTGATTATGTCGACTAAGAGGGGATTTTACAGGAAGGCAGCTGTAGAGAAACTGTGAAGAATGTTTAACTTTACCGGGCCTGGGAAATATGCTATCAAAACATTTTTGTGGTTAATTGGACAGATGCACACTTTGTCCAAGATCTAAATTCGCTTCAGTGCATTACCAGTGGTTTGCTATCACAACCATGTTATCACCACAGCTTTGTAATCTGGGGCGTGAAGGCCACTTGCTAAAGAGTTGGCTGTTGTTGTTTTTTTCAGATTGTGCCAAGCATTGACGTGACTTATCCAGTTATGCTTAACACCTTCCGTGACCTATGCCATGATGGTTTATATACCAAAGTTTAAGGCTTAGCACAGTTTGGGGGGGGAGGAGAAGGCATCAGACTGTGCCCTCTTCAAAGTGCATGTGTCAGCAAGCTATGGAAATGAATGACATGGAAATCAGATCTTGAGTTCCCAAGGAACCATTGAACTGACCAGGCAATCAACAGGATGAGGAACGATGGTTTTAGATTGTGTCCCACCAGATCCTAGGTGCCATCATAAGGAGTTTGGGTTCATAGCAGGCACAAATCAGGAAATATATCTCAAGATTCATGTGTGAAGGGTTATCCAGTCAGAACATATTAGCAGAATAATGGGAAATATCTTCATTTTGTTACTGGAAACCTGAAATAGTTATAAACATGGGAGATTGAATTATATTTCCAGTGTTCCTCAAGAGAAGGTTAAACAGAGTAGAAAGAAACAGGCAATATAGAATAGAATTCTTTATTGGCCAAGTGTGATTGGACACACAAGGAATTTGTCTTGGTGCAAATGCTCTCAGTATACATAAAAGAAAAGATACATTCATCAAGAATCATCAGGTACAACACTTAATGATAGTCAGAGAGTACAATAAGCAATCAAATCATACTAGGAAACAGTCAATATAGATCGTAAGGATACAAGCGACAAAGTTACAGTCATACAGTCACAAGTGGGAGGGGATGGGTGATAAGGAGTGATGAGAAGATTAATAGTAATAGTAGTGCAGACTTAGTAAATAGTTGGACAGTGTTGAGGGAATTATTTGTTTGGCAGAGTTATAGCGTTTGGGAAAAAACTGTCCTTGTGTCTAGTTGTTCCGGTGTGCAGTGTCCTACAGCGTCATTTTGAGGGTAGGAGTTGAAACAGTTTATGTCCAAGATGTGAAGGGTCTAACATAGGATTGGAATGGAGTTGTTTTCTTTTTTGACAGAAAGTCAAGTTCTCTCTCTCCTTTTCTCTTTTCAAGAAAGAAAGCAATACATACTGCGAACATTCAACTCATTTTCGCTTCTTTATTTATATCTCAAACTGAACATCCAGAAAGCTCTCAACCTAGTTAGAGAAATTCATCCATTTCAGTTACTCCAATGTCTACAGAGTTTCTCAGCCATCCAGATCATGGTTGAGCCAAAGGTGCTTTTTTCAAGAGGCAACCGGACTTACTTGGTTTTTCCTTGAAGACATTTTGCTGAACTGAAGAAACTTCTTGGATGAGAAGTGAAACATCTTCATGGACAAATAAAGAAAGTTGACAAAGCACCCTTGGGACTGTTTCTCCAAAATATACTTTTTTTTTTTTGAAGATAACACATTTCCTCTTGTTTAGGAAGACATTAACAAATTTTCTCAAATTCCCATCTGAAAAATAAGATGAAATCTAATAGCTGCATTTCTTTTTTTGAATTGGCCGACTGAAGTTTTGAAGAAAACAATCCAGAAGAAGAAGAAACATTAGCCATGGCTGGCTTCCTTCCTTTTTGTGTGCATGTGTCAAGATTTGAATGACTTTCTCTCTCCACCATTCCTTTCTTTTAAATTCTCAACCAGGCTGAAGAGGAGAACCATGAAGAGACAAGTTTCTTTCTTTCTTTCTTTCTTTCTTTCTTTCTTTCTTTCTTTCTTTCTTTCTTTCTTTCTTTCTTTCTTTCTTTCTTTCTTTCTCTTCTTCTTCTTCTTCTTCTTCTTCTTCTTCTTCTTCTTCTTCTTCTTCTTCTTCTTCTTCTTCTTCTTCTTCTTCTTCTTCTTCTTCTTCTTCTTCTTTTTTCTTTTAAAGGAGGGGTGGGAGAGTAAGAAGAAAAGTTCAAAAAAAAAAAAAAAAGCAGCTCCTAGCCTTCCTTAGGCCCAGAAAGCCTATGAAATATGAAGGCAGAATTATTGTGTGAGCTCAGTGCGTTGGAATAACATCGGTTAAATTATGGATAGTTTTGAATAGTGTCAACTACCCCCTCCTTCTTCTGCAGATGGTTGTTCACACACAAGGAGCCTTGGCTTGCATAATTGTATCACTAATAAGCAGCAAGGCAATTAGTTGTGTAAAGTGTGCTATAATCATTCTCTGAGAAAAGATGACGAAGAGACAAAAAAAGAGGAAGGGGGGGTACCCAAAAATGTCTTTTGCTCAATTCATCAAGTGACAGCCATAATTAGATATATATAATTGAAAATTCCCCAGCCTGGGGGGGTGGGGGGTTTGCAGCTTATACAAATGAAAATTCTCTCTTTCTCTCTTTTCTTTCTTTCTTTCTTTCTTTCTTTCTTTCTTTCTTTCTTTCTTTCTTTCTTTCTTTCTTTCTTTTTCTTTTCTTTTATCCCTTTTTCTTTCCCTCTTTCTCTCTCTCTTCGTCCCTCTCTCTTTCTCACTCTTTTCTCCCCCTCTCTCTTTCTTTCTCCTTCTGCTTCTCTCATCCATTTTCTGTCTCTTTACCTCCACCCCCCCACCTCCCAGTTTCCTTTTTGGCTTCATCTCTCTTAGGAAAATTCATCATTTCAAAGAAAAGCACGGATGAGTAAAAGAATGGCTGATTTGAAAACCCATGTTTGTCCTTCAAAACTTAATTTCAGGCGGCGAATTTTGAGCCCAGGATTCTCCCCTTGGAGAAAAACAAAATCTATCTGTTTTCAAAGCCAGAAATGTAAGGCTCAGGGAAAAAAATAGTTGTGATTTAGCCTGTTTTCTTTTTTCTTTTTTGCTTTGTTTTGCATTCTCTTCCCCCATTGACATGGAAAATGCTTGAAGTTTTGAGGAGCGGGAGAGAGGGGGAAAGTTGGGAGTTATAGTAGAGAATGACATCACCGACTATTATGGGAATTCGAGGGATTTCTTTGGAGCAAAGCCTGAATATCAAAAGGCTATAATTAAATTTGGGCTCTAAAAATGCTCAAGTGCTTATAACTTGGTGGAAACTCTGCACAAGGCGGCTTTTCACTGAATTAATCAGCTTGGACGATTTCAATCTGCAGAAGCTTCTCTTAAAAAAAAAAAACCCTGTAAGCTAACAAACCCCCCTCTCTTCTTCTGAAATTTAATTGGATGAACCTTATTTGATTTTTCTTCCCCCACTTTTTTTTTTAAAAAAAGAGAAGACTCCATAAGATTGGAACTTGTTAATTAAGTTCTTTAAATGTCCCCACCTGTGCAATCCATCCCCCAAACCCTGAATATTTATTGTTACTTTGGTTCCCTCCCCCCGCATTTTTTTTAAAGTGAGGTGGTGGGGCCAGGCAAACTATTTCATGCTATAAAACAAAATAACCAGACATAAAAAGTGAATATATTGGTAGCCAAGGAACCCGTCCTTTCAAATTCGAAAATATGAATTTGCAAACTGACATCATCCATTCTGAACAACTATTTGGGTTTTTTTGAAGAGTTTCTTCTGGATTTTGCAAGTTCTATAGAAATAACCTTGGAGGAGGGGGTGTAAGTAAAAACACAATGCTCTGGGAGGAAAGAGATGGCGTCTGTGCAAAGTTTTTACTGAAAACCCAGAAGATTCGCTTCCACAGTAATCATTTCTAAAAGGAAAGGAATTAAATAATTTGGTGGTTCATTTTTTCATTGGTCATTTTGAAAAGTCTCGTGGATTTGTAAAAAAAAAAAAAACCCTTAGAATGCTGTATTCCAATACATACACAGATACAAATAATTGTAAATACTAAAATTCAACTGAAATCAGAATATTTCTTGGAAATTTCATACAGGTTAATTCAATTTCAATTAATTGTGATCAAAGACCAGTATGGATTATGAACAAAATAAAATTGAAGGCAGAGTTAAAATACCTTTGTGCAATAACCTAACATCTAATAAGTGAAATCTGGGATACAGCCTATGTTCAATTATGTAACTATAAATGTAGATGTAACTATAATATATTAAGAGCTGTGGTGACAGAGTAGTTAGACTGCTGGATTGCAGGCTAATCCTGCTGACTGCCAATTGCTGGCAGTTTGGCAGTTTGAATCCCACCAGACTCCAGGTTGACTCAGCCTTCCATCCTTCCAAGGTGGGTAAAATGAGGACCCAGACTGTTGGGGGCAAGTGGCTGACTCTGTAAACCGCTTAGAAAAGGCTGTGAAGTATGGAGAAGTGGTATATAAGTCTAAGTGCTATTGCAATGTCCGAGAATGCCATCTCACGTTTTACAAAAACAAATTGCAAAGTTATGATTTGCAAAAACTCGCCATATTGGGAAGAAATGTACAATACATGACATCTCTGACAAGGTCTCTCCCAAAATATGTCTTGCCTTAAAGCAGAGGGGTAACCGTGTGCCAAAATGCCTCTATGTCAGAAAGCTAGGTAGAGAAATACGTTTTCCTGGGACATTTCCAATGCCCAATTTTCTTCCTGTTATTTGTTCATTTATTTTTTAAAAATTGCAGAATCAGATGGAACTCCACCAGAAAGACCGACAAAAGATACATATAAAAAAACTCCCTACAGATTAATTTTAGGGTTATTTATCCCATCTCTGCCAACTCAATCTCTCTTAGATTGTTGGGGGTGAAAGGCTGAATGTAAAAAAAAAAAAAACTACTTAGAGAGGGCTGTAAAGCACTGTGAAGTGGTATATAAATCTAAGTGCTACTGCTGTTGTTATTGTGGGATATTAGGCAGGGGGTCGCTGCAGGGGTTCAGGAGAGTCCCTAACTAAGATTCTCTGTGGTTTGTAAACCCCCAAATCCCAGTCCTGGCTGGCTGGGCCCGTCTGCCCTACCTTACCTCTCCCAGGAGTCCCCACACGGCTCATTTTGAATGCAGGTAATTGCAGGCTGTGCATGGAGGTTTAGGGAGGGCGAAAATGGGTCACCCCGGATGTTCAGGAAGGACAGAAATAGGCCCGTTTCCAACTTCCAGAGGGCCTCCAGAGCCCAGGGAGGCCATTTTTGGCCTCTTGGAGATTCGAGGAAAGCCTCCGGATCCCAGGGAAGCAAAAAACGACCCTTTCTCCTGCCATGGTGCAGGAGGCTGAGTAGGCCATGCCTACCATGCCCAAGCCCACCCAGCAACTGGGTAGACAACCCATTGCTAAAAAATTTTTTGAAGCCCACCCCGGATAGTGGGGCATCAGGGTTTGATATGGGTTTGATGAGTTCTTCTATGCTATTGCACAAAACTCAGATATTTGTGCTGCAACGTTAGGTACTTTGTCTTCATTTAGCATCTGGGCCTAGGTCAAATCTGGGTGACCAGGAGAAATTTCATGCATCTGACCACGGGAGACTCCCGATCCACCTCTTTCCTCATGGCCCGATGGGCCTACAAATCTACAAGGGCCACCTGACTTTGGCATTTTGCTAAATTCCCTTGAATACGTGTCTGTCAAAACACACTTGTGCTTGACTGAAGAAAGTGCCGTTCTCAAATATATGGATCTGTTGAAAATTAAATTGCAGGGTTGATTTGAATGGATAGAGTTCTCTGTGAATGCCGCTTTGAGATCTAGTCTCCGTCAAGGAGAGAGGTGTCAGCTGCCACAAGTAACTTGATTGTATAATGTTAAAATGTCACATTTCTCTTTGTAGGTAATTCTATTCAATCACATGTTGCAACAATTTCAATAATGAAGACTTGAATATCTCCGGCTTCCCCTCCCCAAACTTTTCCCCCCTCCCTTAAAACAGGTGTTATCAGATGTTTAAAAAAATAGACATTTTTAATTCTCAGCAAGAAGTCCAGGATTGATGTATCCTTCAGTGGCCATCATGGGAAATTGGGATGAAATATTTCTTGTGAACTGCTAGAAATGGTGGTAGATAATACAAGGTAGACTCTTATGGGCACAAAGGGACTCGAGACTGATAATGCATTTGACCCCTCCCTCGGGCTCAGCCTGATGGTCATCTCGTACAGGTGACCATGTGATCTTGTGTCTATGGAGGTTCTCAGTCATCCAGGTCCCGGCTGAAGGTTCAAAAGCATCTTTGGGACATCATCTTGTGCTTAATGACCATGTGGGATTCGCTTAATGAGAGCAACTGGAAGTGTAAGAACTCCTATCATAAATCAGCACTGTATTCAGCAGGTTCTGATCGGTTCTGGAGAACTGGTAGCGCAAATCCTACCTCTGACTGGCCCTGCTCCCATCTATTCTCTGCCTCCCATTGAGTCCCAGCTGATTGGCTGGGTCTTCTTTGGTTGCCCGACACAGGAGAAAGGAGCTGGAAAGCAGGTTAGTGGGGTGGGGAGGGAATGGGGATTTTGCAGTAACCTTCCCCTGCCATACCCACCAAGCCACTCCCACCAAGCCACCCCCACAGAACTGGTTGTAAAAAAAAAAATTAATCCCATTACTGATGCAATCCATCCAAAGTCATCATCTTCTGATGGAGAGTTGTAGGAGCCAAGAAAAGTAATTTGCTTATCATCATGAGCCACGCTGGAGCAGTGGTAAGAGCATAGTACTGCAGGTTACTTCTGCTGCCTGCAATTTGGCAGTTCAAAACCCACCAGGCTCCAGGTTGACTCAGCCTTCCATCCTTCCTAGGTGGGTGAAATGTGGACCCAGATTGTTGGGGGCCAGAGGCTGACTCTGTAAACCACTTAGAGGGGGCTGTAAATCACTGTGAAGCGGTATATAAGTCTTAAGTGCTATTGCCATTGCTATTACAGGTAAGTATCTGGACTGAATCAGGTTGTTGAGCTATCTAGCTCAGTTTAACATAATTCTAGGCATCCAATGTGCTTCCTCTTAGAGCACAGGTAGTCCTTGATTTACAACAATTCATTTAGTGATGGTACAAAGTTTCAATGGCATTGAATAAAAAATGACTTATGACCAGATTTCCAACTTATGGCCATTCCAGCATCCCGACTGTCACGTGATTTACATTCGGATGCTTGGCAACCAACTCACATTTGTGACAGTAGCAGTGTCCAGTGGTCACATGATCCCCTTTTGCAATCTTCAGACAAGCAAACTCAATGGGGAAAACTGATTCACTTAATGACGGTGTTACTAATTGCACAATTGCAGCCGTTCACTTAACGGAGGTGGCTAGAGGAGTTGTAAAATGGGGCAAAACTCGCTTAACACATTTCTCACTTAGCATCATAAATTCTGGGCTTAATTTTGCCTGTAAGTCGAGGACTTCCTGTATCCTTGCAAGCTAGGAAAGCTTTGAATTCAATATCCCTGTGAGTGTGAACAGAAGCTTTAATGCGATGCCGGAATAATTATGCAACGTGCAACCTCCGATCATGATCCCGTAATGACAGCCTCTGGCTTTCTGATATGCCAGTATATCCTCACTGATTCATTGTGACAACCACACCCATGTTCACAACAACAAAATAATCAAATCACTACCTTTCACGCAGAACTGACAGTGAAGGGTAATCCTACCCTGTCAAAAGGTCTAGAAAATCAAATTCTGGTGTCATTGTAAAGTTTGGCAGAAGGAAGGGTGGCATCTCGACACAGTCTCTGCAGAAGGAAAGGCCAGGATAGGATAGAAAATAGAATAGAATGGAATGGAATGGAATGGAATGGAATAGAATAGAATAGAATAGAATAGAATAGAATAGAATAGAATAGAATAGAATCAAGAAGAATAGGATAGGATAGGATAGAACAGAATACAATAGAACAGAATCAAGAAGTATAGAATAGAATAGAATAGAATAGAATAGAATAGAATAGAATAGAATAGAATAGAATAGAATAGAATAGAATAGAATAGAATAGAATAGAAAGAACAGAACAGAACAGAACGGAACGGAATTCTTTATTGGCCAAGTGTGACTGGACACACAGGGAATTTGTCTTGGTGCAAATGCTCTCAGTGTATATAAAAGAAAAGATACATTCGTCAAGAATCATAAGGTTGACTCAGCCTTCCATCCTTCCCAACTCAACCTTCTCTCTCCTATATGTCTCTCCCCTCCATCCTCATCTCTCCCAAACTTGATTGTCTGAATTTCATTTCTAAGCCTGGAATTCAGATATTCAGTAACCAGAGTTTCAACACATGATTCCTCCCCCACTTCTCCTGTTCTCAGACAATGTGGAGGGGGTATTTGGAAAAGTTGAGTTCACTTCCATCACTGAGCTTATTAAAATTCAGCACTTTACATCAAAACTGACAGTGGCCCCTTTTTCTTTCATTTCTTTAATTAGTACTGTCATTTTAAAAATATGTTGAGGAGGAAAAGAATGGGACTCTTCAATTCTCCCCTTCACCCTCCATTGCCTTTCTACAACTTGGGAGAGGGTTTGATGTGCCAAAGTTGAGAATGGATGATATTGGTCAATATTAAGCTTTCTTTCTTTCATTCTTTCTTTCTCTCTTTCTCTCTCTCTTTCCTTTCCTTTCTCTTCCTTCCTCCTTTCTCTTTCCTTCTTCTTTCTTTCTTTTCAGTAACAGAACACAAAATGGGATATATCAGAGCAATTTTCTTTAGTGTCGTTCTGTGAATACTGAAGATAGATAGATGATTGATAGATACATCAATGATACCTATGGAGAGAGAGAAGAGAGAAGTAGATAGATAGATAGATAGATAGATAGATAGATAGATAGATAGATAGATAGATAGATAGATGATAGATAGATAGATAGATAGATAGATAGATAGTGTGTGAATGTGTATGTGTGTGTGTTATGTGCGTGTGTAAGAGAGAGAGAGACAGAGAAGAGAAGAGAAGAGAAGAGAAGAGAAGAGAAAAGAAGAGATATATAATGATAGTAGATAAAATAGAGACAAATAGAGTAGAAGGATGGATATTTGAGATCTCAGGCTGTGAAATAGCAGCAGAAACTCCCAGTAATTCAATCCATCAGATTTGCTTGAGTGTCTTGAAATGTTTTGAATTCAAACACAGAAGAGAAGCAAGCTCTCCGGTCACCCCACTGCTCTTAAATCTTCTTTTGGTTTCCGTTTGGCTGTGTGGCCTATGGGGCGGGGGAGGGTCAAAAGGTTTTAGCACAGCAGTAGAATCCTAGAAATAATCACCTTATAGACTCCCTAAATCAATCATAATTAATGCACTTGGGTGACTTCTGACAGAGCAGTGCTGCTGGGGGCCAAAATAAAGAAGCCCTTTCTAATACAGTTTGAAAAGAGATCAAATCTGTCATTTCCTCAAATAATTGAGCCAAATGAGAAAAAAGGGAAGGGTCAGAGGTCAGATGGTGACCTTATGTAAAACCCAATAATACATAATTCATTTTCATTTTGTAGAATTTATAAGATGCTGTAAACTATCCAAGACAGGAACCCATCTGCTTTTATTTTCATCAGTAATTGTTCTTACTCCATATTAGAAGGCTGAACCGGAAGGAAGGAAGGAAGGAAGGAAGGAAGGAAGGAAGGAAGGAAGGAAGGAAGGAAGGAAGGAAGGAAGGAAGGAAAAGAAGAAAGAAACAAAAGAAAGAAAGAGAAAAAGAAGAGAGAAAGGAGAAGGAGAAAGTAACAAAAGAAAGAAAGAAATGAAGGAGGAGGAGAAAAGAAAGGAAGGAAGGAAGGACGGAAGGAAGCAAGACAATAATATGATGGTGAGAACATAGTAGCTTTTTGCAAAGGCATTTAATTCATTCTTCCAAGCGTGTGAAGTTAATAACTGCAGTTCTCTGGGAATATTATAAAACCTGTAATTTATTTATTGAGTGTCACAAATAGAGTTAAAACATGTTTGCATCCAAAATGAATCACTTTCTTCTTTTGATCATTGCCAAAAAGATAATAGGCGATTTGGCAAGGTGGCGTATGGTTGTATGAATGAGATGCTATAGAAGAAAACTATAGCATATAAATATGCACGAATGAAGAAAACAATAAAACCCTAACTGTTTATTGGGATCTATCTAGCAGTTATTGGGATTCAGGAAGCAAAAGACCAGCTCAGGGTGTAATTTAAAGAATACCTTTTTATACCAATCTCTCTCCTGAACTAGAACCCAAACAAGGTAATAACCTCTGAATGCATCATGCTTTTGAGTCTGAATTCTTCAACAAATTACTTGGAAATCCCCTTTAAAGAGATGGCTAGTACATTCGTAGAACTTCATTTATCTCTATAGGAGCAACTGGAGTGACATAAAGAAAGACATCAGAACTCATTCTGTTTCCACAGGTGATCAGGAAGTGAGGTAGTCACCTGATGCTGAACAAACAAACACATGGATTAAAAAGAATAAAGGACTCTGGGACTGTAATTTGATGCAGAGAAAGAGAGAGAGAGAGAGAGAGACAGTGGGAGAGAAGGATGGATGGATGTCGGAACAATTAATTGAAATAATCATGATGCTTTAATGTTTTCTTTGTAGTCTATAAACCAGGCCTTTCAGATAACTTTTGAGAATTTTCCTGAGTCCGTCCAGTAAGATCAGTTAGAGAGGAAGGATGAAAGTTACAGACCCATCTCATTTATGAGACCAAAATGCTTACCTCTGCTAACTAATGGAAGGAAAAAAATATAACTATTTGATGCAGTACTTTATTTATTAGAAATTGGAACTCCCACCAACTGGAGCTGACAAATCAAAGATCAGTAGTAAATTCTTGGGTGGGGGGGAATTACCCCATCTTATCCAGATTCATATTCACCAGAGAGCGGGCTTTTGTTAAGCTAAAATAGATTTATTAGTCTATAGGTCAAGCGTTGGTTAGTAAAGAGGAAGTAACTTAACTGGAAAATGTTAGGGCCAATTTGAGCCATAACCACTTTGATTTTTATCGCAAAACCTTTATATGTCACCTGATGCAAAAATAATATTTGAACATTCTGAACCACAGAGACAAAATAAGAGATAAAAGCTAAAATAAGCCCCAAGCTTAAATAGATATGGTTAAGTTTGACGGTGTAAATTTTCTGAAAATGCTTCTGTAACTCAGAGGCCACAACTGAGAAGTTCAACTTCCTAATAATGGCTCAAATCTAGAGTTTTTTTAACTAATTGGTAGGAAAGGTGAACTATAGTTTCCTACCCCACTAAAGAGGCTAGTGAAAATTATTCGTAAACAATTTTAAATTATGCCATATTGGTATGGGAATAAGTATTCCTTCAAGTAAACTATTTTGGGAACATAAACCACTATTAATGATATATTTATAAGCCACCGTAAATCTTCGGCTATAAATATGAAAGAAACTATAAAGGAGGTTGAAGGAGTGAATAGAACCTTTTTAATCTGAATTTTTGTTTTGTAAATTCCTTAAACATTATGCCTAAACACATTTTCCCTGAATTCCATTATTTAGGTTCAGTTAGACCCAGTGCACAACCTGATGGCTCATTTCTTCTGAAATACTTCAGCCGATGGCAGGAGATAAATCATGATTATGATTTATTTGAGGTCTGATTCTGTTTCAAGAAATAAAATCAATTAGGGCAAAGAATTTATAGTTCCATAAGCTTTGGAGAAGGACGTTATTATGAGTACAATAAATAAAATATATGGTGCAAGGATAGGTTGAACTGATCATGGCTTAACCACTTCCTCTCCACCGGTTTTGTTTGGAACAACAATATCAAATCATCCAAGGAAAGTTATTACAGGTAGTCCTCATATTACAGAGCTCATTTAGTGACCGTTCAAAGTTACAACAGCACTGCAAAATGTGAGTTATGATCCTTTTTCACACTTATGACCATTGCAGCATCTCCATGGTTACATGATCAAAGTTAAGATGCTTGGCAACTGACTCATATTTACGACAGTTGCAATGTCCTGTGATCTCGTGATCCTCTTTTGCATCCTTCTGACAAACTAGGTCAATGGGGAAGCCAGATTTACTTAACAAGCGTGTCACTGCCTTTTTTCTCCCCCTATCAAAAGTGTACTACTTTATTATAGTTGTTCAGTCTGTTCCAAATGTATTTAGTTCTCCTCTTCTTTGGGTTGTTGACACTGAAATTACAGTGTCAGAACAGATCCTGAAGTCATATTGTCCTCTTCAGTTATTCACTGTGTCCCACAGAAAATTAGCCTAGCAAAGCACAGCAAATCAGGAGTCCAGGCAGTTCAAATGAATATATAGTTTTATTGCAAGTTTGCAGTGGCGAATGAAACATGGACACTCACCTCACAATTGATACAAAAGCTACGAGGGGCGCAAAGAGCCATGGAAAGAGCCACACTCGGCATCACAAGACAAGATCGAAAGACTTGTACGTGGATTAGAGAACAAACGAAAATATACAATGCCATCAAGAGAGTAAACGAGTGGAAATGGAAACGGGCTGGTCACATGGCAAGAAGAATTGATGGCAGGTAGAGTAAGGTAGTCATACAGTACAGGTAAAGGTTCCCCTCACACATATGTGCTCTTCGTTTCTGGCTCTGGGGATGTGTGCTCATCTCCGTTACAAAGCCGAAGAGCCAGCGCTGTCCGAAAATGTCTCCATGGTCATGTGGCTGGCCTGACTAAACGCCAAAGGTGCGTGGAACACTGTTACCTTCCCACCAAAGGGGTCCCTATTTTTCAACTTGCATTTTTACATGCTTTTGAACTGCTAGGTTGGCAGAAGCTGGGACAAGGAACGGGAGCTCCCTCCGTTACATGGCGCTAGGGATTTGAACCGCTGAACTGCCAACCTTTCTGATCAACGAGCTCAGCAGCTTGGATCCCACTTAATACAAAGCATCCACAAAAAGAGACCTAAAACAAGATGGAGAGACGACGTTAGCAAGTTTAGTGGGCCCAGTTAGCAAAAGAAAGCTCAGGATTGTATAGGTTGGAAACATGTGGAAGAGGCCTTCATCATGCAGTGGATAGACAATCCAGTGGAGGAGATGATGATGATGATGATGATGATGATGATGATGATTGCAAGTTTAAGAACTCTACAAGAATCTGAACTATTAACGGTCAAAGCAAATTGGTGTCAGATAAGAACCAACAGAATTCAAGGTGGGCTGAACTTAGATCACTTGTGGGCACGGAGGGACTCCAGACTGATGGTGCATTTAACTCTTCCCTCAATCTTAGCCTGGTCATCTCCTACAATTTCTATCCATATTATTGAATTTCTGCACCTATACAGCCTCATTATATGGACTTGTAAAATGTTCCAATGTTGAACATTCATCCTTCAGAAAATAATTTTGCAACCTTGAAACAGGTCCATCCAAAGTGATGCTAAGATGCTTCATCCTCCCAACAGGTGTATTTCAGGGGTACCAGAATGACCTGGTTCTAGATCTAAATTACCCATTCCAGAGTTTGAGTGGTCCATTTCATAATTTATGTTCATAATTGTCAAAGACATCTGTAAGATTGGAAAATCATGTGTCATTAATTACATGGACCTTTAATCATATATATATATATATATATATATATATATATATATATATATATATATATATATATATTTGTATTCATTATTCAAAATAAGAGAATGCTTTTCATTTATGAAATGTCAGAAGTTGGCTTTTTCCCTCCTGTCTGCCCTCCTCTGCTGTTAATCACAAATTCAATTTTCAATTGAAAAACAAGACAAAGATTAATACTCTATTTGCACATGGATCCAAAAAACTAATAATTAATTTTACTGATACTGAAGTGCTCCTTAAAATGTTTTCCAATTGTCTCCAATGGGTTTTGAAATGGCGAGAACTTGCACAGAACTTTTTCCTTTTCCTAATATCCATTATATTAACATTTGCATGTCATAATGTGGGTTTTAAAAAAACAATAGACTTATAATGTTCTCAAAGATAGCTTGAAGATCAGATTTGGTATCAGGAAGGATATCTTAAGAAGACAGTGGGCAATAACAGAGTTAAGGAACTCAGAAAAACGAGACGAAGTCACAATTTTAGCCCAATATTCTCTGCTTGTTTTGTCCCCAAAGCTCTTCTGATTTGTGAATCGGCTAATGGTTCAATTCCAGAATCTAAACAATAACTTCCATGTAGTTTCACATAGTAATTATGAATTACCTACAATCAGAGGTAACAACCATTGTTTGCTGATTGATTCAGATGACCACATGTCAAAATTCTTCACTGAATTCATGCATTGTGATTTAATCATTAATGGTTTAGTCAATATAACACGCGTAAGCCTTGAATAACAATGAATGAAGCTCTTTTTTGTTTTGAGAAATCTTTTAATAAGATGGATTCCCAGGATTATAGAAACGATTCTATGATTTGAGGATGGACCAAGTTAAACATAAAGAATTCTCTTGGATATTATAGCTGATCTTTAGCATCTATTCTAAGGTATAATTTGGGAGAGCCAAATTCTTTTTCTTATCATCTAGTCCAGATTATAACTTGGAGTGTTCCTTCATCATATCATTGAAGATAAAACATAGAATAATAGGGCTAGAAGGGACTATCTTCCTATCCATGGCAGGAGATCCTACACCATTCTGAAGAAATGGCTGTCCAGATCCAAAACAAGATATTGCGCCCACATCTTTACTATTCCTGCAGTATAAACTTGAATTCAGAGATAGGTTATAACCATTTGGAGCCTCTATTAATTTGACAAATCCATTTTAATGTCCTCTCAGTTGTTGGACATTTTCCCGCCTTGCTGTTTGTCAGCATGAAACTTTCTAACGAACAACATAAATGAGCAGCAGTGTATTTCTAGTAGTTGGCATCCTAACCATCACATATTGTGGGTTTCCAAACTTGTAACAGACCATTGCTTTAATATACTTTAAAACCGTATTCAACCTTCTCATTAAGATGGGCAAGACGGACCTTTTAATTATTCACTGCAGAAAAACAGATAACGGAGTCCCACCAATTGATCAGCTTTCCCCCCTATTATACATATTTCCCAGTTTGTGAAATTTGTTCCAAATGGAAGCAAATGCTTTGACAACTCTGGGCTGCCCTGCAAATAACATTTGATGTAGAGCCCCCGCCCCTTCGATATGAATTAAACTGTTACAGCTTTTGCAGTTTATTGTTTACAAATTTCCCTTTAGATAGAGATTTATTGGACATTTCAGTTCTGTGCTGACAGAGCAATATTAATGTTCTCACAAGGGTGGTGTGAATAAACCAATCTCCCACCAGGCTTCTAGCCTATCTTTACCTGTCATTCAAGGGGAAAGTTGCTTTCATTCTTACTCTCCTCTGTGAATTGATCTTTGTTCCACTCTATTACCCATCCTACAATGATAGCCAGAGTGGGACGCCCAGTTGGAGGTTCAGAGCTACCAATGAACAGGAATGTAACATGATTCTATGTGTTTTGCAATCGACACGCGTCTATTTCTAGCATGGATCCAAATCAAGATACAAATATTCTTTTGTCCAAATGACAGGATACAGTTGGGCAGAAATTCTCCTGCATTTTCCCCCTGCTAGTTGTCATTTAAAAGGAGACATGATTTTTTAGATAAATTATCACTATCACAGGGCTTGCGTTTTAGCTCTTATTTAGTATCTAGGCAGTGAAGGATGTATGTGTGAATGCCCTACCTTTCATGAAGATCATGTGAGGTGCTATTGTTGTTGTTGTTAGTAGTGAAGTCATGTCTGACCCATTGCGACCTCATGGACAACGTTCCTCCAGGCCTTCCTGTCCTCTACCATCCTCCGGAGTTCATTTAAGCTCATGCCTCATGGGAGGTGTTAGTACCACTCTATAATGCCTTGGTAAGACCACATTTGGAAATACTGCATCCAGTTTTGATCACCATCGTGTACAAAAACGATGTTGTGACTCTGGAAAGAGTGCAGAGAAGAGCAACAAAGACGATTAGGGGATTGGAGGCTAAAACATATAAAGAAACATTGCTGGAATTGGGTATGTCTAGTTTGATGCGAAGAAGGACTAGGGGCGACATGATAGAAGTGTTTCAATACTTGAGGGGATGCCCCAAAGTAGAGGGAGTCAAGCTATTCTCCAAAGCACCTGACGGCAAGACAAGAAGCAACGGATGGAAACTCATCAAGGAGAGAAGCAACCAAGAACTAAGGAGAAATTTCCCGACAGCAAGAACAATTAATCAATGGAACAATTTGCCTCCAGAAATTGTGGGTGCTCAAAAAACACTGGAGGTTTTTAAGAAGAGACTCGATGGGTGGGGGGGGTTGCATACACATGCACAGAAGCACGTAGTATGGGTTGTGTGAGTCACATGGGTTGCACACGTATGCGCAGGAGGCATGGGGGGGGCGCGTGCATTGCCTTCTGGGTGATGGTACACGAGCACAAACAGGCAAGTGCACACACAATTATCAGCACGGGAGACCAGAAAGGTTAGCCACCACTGTTCTACTGTCTACATTTCTGTTTTACTTTAGTATTTTCTCTTCAGTATTCAAACAATGCTCCTGGGGGGCTTTAGTGTCCCATTCTCCTCCTTTTTCTGACGATGATTTTCCACATGGTGGGCAGTGACATTGCCTTCTTCTCAAACTTCCCCTCTCCTTGTAGCCTTATATCATAAACATGTCAGCTGTTACATTAACATTCTTTAAAGAGCTCTAGCTTGTAGTTACTGAATGCAACCTAAGCTATATCTATAAAGGGCTGACATTGATCCCGGGGTTGTATAAAACATGATACAGACAGGGACTAAATAAATTATCTGTATAGTGCTTCCAAAGCATCTCTATTTATCACAGCAGCAATGATAAGGATCTGATTTAAAATGAACCCTGCCCAGGGTCAAATCCCAGCCTAAACCGTAATATGATCAGAGAAGCCATACTGATAACCCAAAACAATATCAAGAAACCCTGTCAGATAAATAAAACACAATGGTTGTCCATTAAAAAAAGGAGGGAGGGGGTTTACCATTCCAAACAAGGTCAGAGAAATTCTTGTTCGAGGAATAGAAGCATGGGCCACACTTAAAAATGAAATTTGCAATTTCAAATTGTACAAGAAGCACATAAAAACACATGTTTTCCCAATAGAGGAGAAGTCTTTTTTTTTTAAAGTTGTATTTCTCTATTGTTTTTCCTGCCATACATCTTATACATACTGTATAAAAGCGAAATACCACTCACGCATCATCACAAAATCTCCAGAACCGTAAAACCTACAAACTTGAAATTTGGCACATATGTTCCTCTTGGCTTCTTGGTGCTCACCAAGAAAGGATTTTTTGAAATGACCATCAGAGCAGATGGGTGCAGAAAGGAAATCTCTTACGTCTATTTCTTAATTTCAGTCAGTTTTTGGTTGAAAAGAACAATCAAGCCAATAGGCAGTATTGACTCATAGGACCATAAGGTAAAGTTTATGACCTCGGGATCTTGGAGAGTACGATGGAAGAGAAGATGCTAGCATTGATGATGTTACCTCGCTTGATAATGCAAGAAAGCAACCAACCTCAGAGAGCTCCAAGGACCCCACAGTCCACCTCCTCCTCCCAAATTCCACTCTCTTCTAGCACTGATGATGTTACATACTTTGGGTAATGAAACATCTGCAAGAAGAGATGGACAGACTAACTTTAGAAATCAAAGATAAGGGTAAGTATTATGAAGTCTGGAGTAAAATGTATCAATGGCTAGAGTCAAAGCAAAAGAAAGAAAGGGCTGCCGCTTTATAGGAATGAAAGCTAAAGTTTTGTAAACGAAAGAGTATATAATGTATATAATGGACAAATCTGAGATGATATGAATGCATGAGTATAAAAGACAATTGTAAATTTGTAGATAAATGCAGATAAATGTACATAAACGTAAATAGAAATAATATGTAGCTATACTAATAACATAAGGGAAAAAGGAAATTAATCGTTATATGCATTTCTATACTACAGCTTGTATGGCCAAAATGATGGCCAAGAAAGTCGCACTGTTTTGTTTTTAATGTTTATTCAATAAAAAATTATTTAAAAAATCTGCAAGAATGCAACCAACCTCGGAGAGCACCAAGGACCCCACATTTTTCCTCCTCCTCCTCCTCCTCCTCCTCCTCCTCCTCCTCCTCCTCCTCCTCCTCCTCCTCCTCCTCTTTCCCCCCTCCTCATCCTCTACCTCCACCTCCCTGAAAACGTCCTCCTTTCTAGCACTGATGTTGTTACCTAGTTTGGGTAATGAAATGCCAGCAAGAGAACGACCAACCTCAGGACCCCACACCTTGGAAAGTTTCAAAAAGATATACCGTAGGTAATAGTAGCCTTAAGCCTTTATTCATTGCAGAAAGGTACACAAAGTCTCCATCAAGGCAATCTCTTCATGATCATGGTGGTGGCAATCAATGATGCTATCCATGAAGAATTCTCGCCGAAGATACAGAACTGGTCTCATTGAGGTTAAGAAGAAGATTCTGTTTACTGAAAAAGCAGGTTTTTAAAAATAGCTGCTGGCAAAAGGCCAGGGGAGCCAAAATGGGACTTGAGCCAGGTCAGTCTGTCCCTGAAAGCCGTTGTTTTAGTACGTGTGAAGATAGAGCTGGCCTACCAAAGGAAGGGAGACAAACGGCCTTCTGTTTCATGTCTCAGTTCTATAGCTCAGCGCACAATGGAAACATCTGTTTTAGAGATATGTAAACACCATGTGGTCATTTCATTTCAAATGAAGCGATTTCAAAAATCATTTGATCGTTTGAGGTAGGCAGTTTGTTCTCTTGGAGGAAGGCACCAGGCTAGGAACCAGAAGATGGTGAGTTCGACTCCCATGTTAGGCATGAAAACTGGCTGGGTGGCTTTGGGCCAATCACCAAGAGAGGGTGAATTCTAGTCCCACCTTAAGAATGAAAGCCAGCTGGGTGGCTTGGGCCACTCACCAGGAGACTGTGAGTTCAACTCCTGCCTTAGGCATAAAGGCTTGGAAAGAAAAGGTTATTCTTTTGGTAGCAAACGAATGCCACCAAAGAGCAAGATGTAATAATCCATTCATCCATCCATCGTCTGTCTGTCACTCTCTGTCTATCATTATCATCTATCTATCTATCTATCTATCTATCTATCTATCTATCTATCTATCTATCTATCTATCTATCTATCATCTCTCTCTCTCTAACTTTCTTTTTTCTCAATCCTTTGCTGTTTTTTTTTAATCTCCTGCTCCTTCTTAAAAACTCCCATTGCATTTTAATTACTATACTATTTTCCTATACTATACCGTATTTTGCTGGTTTTTTTAAAAAGAAAATTAATGATAGACCATCACAGTAAAATCAATTTTTCAGAAAGCAAATGCAAAATAGCTGGGATCTCTACAGCAGTTTCACAGACTGGTTAAAGACATCGAATGTAATCCTTTCAGTGACTTTTTATTATTCGTTCCACTTTTGCAGCCAGAAACCAGAATCCAAGAATGGTTCACCCCATTGGCCCATCTCAAAAATTTTCAAGGAGGAGAAGTGACATGAATCTAAGAATCTTTTTGTTCTTATGAAGAACAAAAAGAAAGACAGAAAAGAAAAACTTCAGAGAGTAATTAGGATTGCAGAAAAAACAATTACCACCCACCTGCCTTCAATCGGGGACCTGTATATTCACGAGTCAAAAAGAGGGCTGTGAAAATATTTACAGACCTCTCACATCACAGACATAAACTGTTTCAACTCCTTCCTTCAAAATGACACTATAGAGTACTGCAGTCCAGAACAACTAAACACAAGGACAGTTTTTCCCCGAATGCCATCACTCTGCTAAACTCCCTCAACACTGTCCAACTATTTACAAAGTCTGCACTACTATTACTGTTAAACTTCTCATCACTCCTTATCACTCATCCCCTCCCACTTGTGACTGTATAACTGTAACTTGGTCACTTGTATCCTAATGATTTATATTGACTGTTTCCTAGTATGGTTTGATTGCTTATTGTACCCTATGACTATCATTAAGTGTTGTACGTTATGATTCTTGACAAATGTATTTTTTCTTCTTATGTATGTACACTGAGAGCATTTGCACCAAGACAAATTCCTTGTGTGTCCAACCACACTTGGCCAATAAATAATTCAGTTCAGTTCAGGATTCAGACGTTAGATCAATTCAGTAAAAGAAGAAAGGAAATAATCCACCAACTACAACGTGATACACTCCAACAGCAACTAGATTTGCTAACTTTTTCATTCTTCCTCGTCTTGATCTGAAGATACTAACATCCAACATTGCATAACAAATAATTATTTGTGGGGGAGGAACCTCTTCTGAACAGCTGGCCATCTCCTGAATGAATAACCAGGCTTTAAAACTCCACTCAACACAACGAGGACACCCCAAAATGTCATGAGAAGGTCACTTGTGGCATTTCTTCTGCTGCATATTGGATTCCCTTCCCTTCCCTTTCACATCCCTTTCTTCTTTTATCCCCTGTTCTAAAACTTACAGTCCTGTTTGGATGGTTGGTTGACACAGCCGTCAAAGGAAGACAAGCCTTGTTTATTAGCCATGAATATCCTTCCTGTAATTAACCTCCTTTTCTTGGGCTGCTCATAAACAGAAGTTCCATTTTGGTTATTGTGAAGGCAGATGAGTCACTGGAGGAAAACGCTTACCTCCAGCCAGAATTTAGCCATCTTTTGTCTGAGATATTAGTCACCAGCACCTAGAAGATGAAACGAAAGAAGATTTGGGTCTTTCCCCCCCCTCCATATTCCCCCTCCCCTCCCCCCCAGCCTGTCCTTTTCAAGTCTTCTGGGTGCTAGGGAACAGTCTCAAAGTGGCGAGAAAGCTAAAAACCTACAAATTCTTTCGCCTTTCCCCTCCCCCTCCTCCAATTTCCATTAGAAACGCCATGTATGATCACTGAATCATAACCGGGAATTCGGAACTCCAGTCAGCATATGGGGAGTCTGAACAGCTGAATAAGCAGGGGGTGGGGGTTTTTTTGTAGGGCACCGGGAGACAATGGTCAAAAATTTGTTTTTCACATTCCGCAAGCATTCAAAGGAGGCTGAATTACAAGACCTTCTTTTATCTAGAACTTCCAGGGAAGGGGGAAGCCCGATCCAGGGTTGGAAGCCGGGGAGAAAAAAATAATATTGGACAAAGTACAAAATAAAACAAAAAACTGGGCCATTTTCTGAAGAGGAAATTTCCTGCAGGCAGAAATGTACCATTTGCTGGAAAAACAAAAAATATTGCAGAAATAAAACTCAGAAATCAACTCATACACAGTACAGCTGGGTGATTACAGGGTTCAGGCGGGTTTATTCGTCATTGGGTTGGGAGGACACTTGGAAATTGTGTAATGCAAGTCACTAGGCAGGTGTCAAATCAACGATGAATCTTGAAATGCTCAGGAAGGTCAACCTTGATTTAGAACTGAGGGTACCATGATGCTCTCTGAGCTTGGTTGTTGTCTTGCAGATGGTTCATGACTCAAACTAGGTAACTTCACTGTTAACTCCACACTGATGATGTTACCTAGTTTGGGTCATGAAACATCTGCAAAAAACAACCAAGCTCAGAGAACACCAAGGACACCCCATTTCAACCTTGAGCTACAAATACTCTCCTTTACCAGTTTAGTATTATCAAAAAGTTCAAGAGATGTTCTCAGTCTTAATAACAGCACAGATTCTTTTAAACCCATTACCTAGAATGTCACCAGGTTGGTGAGACAAGGAACCATCCCTATATTGCTTCTGAACTTCATCAATCTACTGGTTGGCCATGCATTGCGAATGTTGACCTAGAAGGGCCACCAACCTAATCCAGAAAGATTCTTCTTATAAATATATCTTATAAATATATTGGAACATTGCTATCAGGACCAGGGGAGACATGATAGCAATGTTACAATATTTGAGGGGCTGCCACAGAGAGGAAGGGGTCAAGCTATTTTCCAAAGCACTTGAAGACCAGACAAAGAATAATGGATGGAAACTGAACAAGTCAAGATTTAACCTGGAAATAAGGAGAAATTTTCTGACAGTGAGAGCAACCAACCCATGGAACAGAAGTTGCCTTTGGAAGTAGTGGGAGCGTCATCACTGGAGGCTTTTAAGAAGAGATTGGACTGTCATCTGTCAGAAATGGTGTAGGGTCTCCTGCTGTGGGTTGGACTATATGACCTACAAGGTCCCTTCCCACTCTGTTAATCTGTTAACCTTCTGAAGTCCTGATTTCTTAAGCCAATCCAAGCAACATTGCAACAATATTTTATCCAAATCCTCTGTGATACATCTCTTTTTAATGTTTACAATTTACTCCCCAGTCAATGACAGAAATAAACTATAAAAATCTTGGGAGTTCGTCCCTTTTGGAAGGAGCCTGGTTTATTTGTTCTCTTCTGGCGGGAGGGAAGTGGCCAATGAATTCTGGGACTCTACCACTTTAGTTTCTCAATATAGAGCTTCATATTTATAGATGCTGAAGATGGATAGCGTACTGACACATTAAAGAAACATGGGCAAGACATCTAGGACTGAGAAGAAACCACAATTATAAGCTTGTAACCAAGTTTCTGGTCAGCATTAAGAGAAACGCCACAGGGCTTCTAGTATCTGCATCTTGAGCCAAAGATCTGTCTGTCTAGGCCACAAGGCAGGTTCATCTAACATCCAGCTCTTAATGTCATGACATGGAAAGAATAAAAACCAGATCATGTGTTGGCGTGGACATTAGAAACATTCACCCTAAGCCACAGCTACTCAGATATAAAACTCCAAACAGGGCTGTAGGTATTACTGTTTTCCAGCCAAACCTCTCCCTTAGGGTGTGTTGTGTGACAGAAATGGGCTGTCATATCTCAGAGGTCTTTGGGGTCTGAAATAAACAGCAGTTGACTCAAATGGAAAATACTGGAGTGGGATGGGAAGAATTCTTCTGAGCTGGTAATTCTCAACGCTGGCAACATAAAAACATGTGGACTTCAACTCCCAGAATTTCCCAGCCAGCCAACCATCTGTAGAGGTGTAAAATGGATGGTAACTAATCAGAAGTGGTATTCAGTAGGTTCTGACCAGTTCTGCAGAACCACTAGTAGAAATTTTAGGTTGGAGAACCGGCCAATCCCACCTCTGACAGGTCCCGCTCTCCATCTATTTTCTGCCTCCCAAGTCCCAGCTGATTGGCTGGGTCTTCTTTGGTTGGCCTGAACAGGAGAATGGAGCTGGAAAGCAGGTTAGTGGGGTTGGGAGGGAATGGGGATTTTGCAGTATACTTTCCCTGCCATGCCCACCAAGCCATGTCACACCCACCAAGTCACGCCCACAGAAGTGGTATTTAAAAAATTGGAATCCCATCACTGAAACTAATCAAGGAGAGGAACAACCTGGAGTTAAGGAGAAACTTCCTATCAGTGAGGACAATTAACCAGTGGAACTGCTTGCCACCAGAAGTTGTGGGTGCTCCATCACTGGAGGTTTTTAAGAAGAGACTGGACAGCCGCTTGTCTGAAATGGTATAGGGTCTTCTGCTTGAGCAGGGGCTGGACTAGAAGACCTCCAAGGTCCCTTCCACCCTATTCTGATTGATTGAGTTGAAGTCCACACACCTTCAAGTTGCCAAGGTTGAAGAACATTGCTCTAAGCAGTCTCCCTGAGACCCTTAAACTGGCTGAATACACTTGGGTGCGCAGGGATTAATGTCTCTGTTGAAAGAAATGCAAATAACTGGTAAAGTTAAAATTGTCCATGCAAAGAAAGAGAAGAGAAAGAAGAGGAGAAGATATCTTTCCATGAAGGCAGCAAAATGAGCCAGTCGTGGAAGGCCACCATTCTCTGGAAATAAGGAGAAATTTTCTGACGGTGAGCACAATCAACCAATGGAACAGAAGTTGCCTTCAGAAGTTGTGGGAGAGTCATCACTGGAGACTTTCAAGAAGAGGTTGGACTGCCATTTGTCAGAAATGGTGCAGAGTCTCCCACTTGAGTGGGGGGTTGGACTAGATGACCTATAAGGTCCCTTCCAACTCTGATTATCTGTATAGCAATCATGTTTTCTGTCTCTGTTGTCCTCCAGCCCAGATGTAGCATCCCTGTGTCCTCCCTGGTTTTGTTCTTTCAACAAAGGGGGTTGTTTCTCCTGCTTTCTGTTCTTTTATGCTACTATTTCTGCCTCTGATCTGCGGCCTAAATGAAGTGTCAAATTGCATCATTCAGTACGAGCTCCCAATCCTTCCAAATGTTTCAGCTGTTTAGATCAGGAAGTTGCAGAATGTCGAAAAGAAAAATGCAGTCTTCCTTTGTGTGTTTTCTTGAAAGCACGCACCTGGTTCAACTGTATTTAAACAATAACAACAACAACCCAGTGCCTTAGAGAAAGGAGTTTTCTATTTATAGGACCAAATGCACAAGTCAAGAAAAAGTTTGTGTATACACATAATGTGCTCACTGGAGCTATTAGAGTAGATACTTAACGCTGAAAATCGAAGCACTGCAATTCTGATATATATATATACATATATATATACATATATACATATATATATATATATATATATATATATATATATATATATATATATATATATATATATATATATATATATATATAGGCATTCAACTTTGTTCAGGTATTTTCCACGTCTTTATGGTTGTGCTTTTAAAGTTGTAGCAACGTTTCGGATATATATAAAGTTGCTACAACTTTAAAAGCACAAGTATAAAGACGTGGGAAAATTCCCGAACAAAGCTGAATGCCATATATATATATATATCTATATATATATCACACACACCACACACACACACATACACGAACTTCATTGGGTGTTCCTTCCATATTTCAGTTTTTGCGAGTTGCTAGTCTAACACCCACTTCTTTTCCCCATCTGCATTTTGGACCAGTAACAGTGCAACTAAGTACATCCCTTGAACCAAATAATCTTGCGTTTTTATACTTGGAAATAAAACCACTCTTCTTTCTTTCAGCAGAATTGGCCTCCTGGTTAATATATCTCTGTTGTTCCTCTCCTGACACTCAGCTTGTTTTTCAAAGTTAAAAGTCTTTTGGAGGAAGAACCTTGAGTTGTGGGAGATCTCACCCCATCTTCCTTCAGCCTTTTGTTTCTGTGGTTGACTTAATTACAGCCAAAGAGCCCCTCATTATGTCAACAAGTTGTGAAGTCCTCCTGGCTCAAATCTCCTATCATGCCATCCTTTCTTCCTTGGAGGTGTTTTGGGGAAAATGTCACCGTGAAAATCTCTCTCTCTCTCTCTCTCTCTCTCTCTGTTTTCTTTCCTTACGTTGAGAAAACAAAATGCAGCTGTTGTGAAGTTGCTTAAAAGAGCAAATGGGTCCTTCTGTGTCAGGTCAGGATGTGCAAGCATGGGAGATTTGTGTGAAGACAATGGGGGAGAGTCCCCTCTTCTCTCCCCCCTCTCCTGACCCCCCAGCTGGACTCCCAGCTGTATTTCTAATATACAGAATACATCTTTTTGAAGGAGGAGGAGGAGGAGGAGGAGGAGGAGGAGGAGGAGGAGGAGGAGGAGGAGGAGGAGGAGGAGGACACCTTCTGGATGGCAAGGTGTCCCTTAAAGATCCAAAGGTCATTTTCTTGGGCTTAAAGGAATGCATATTGATGACTTGGCTCGAATCGGAGAGAAAGAGTCAGATGCCTTTTATAAACATAAACTTATCCAAATGGTCAGTGGTTGTTTTTTTTTTCAGAAATGTGGAGAAAACTGATGTTTTTGATTTTTTTAAAAAAAATAACCCTTGCCTTTAGATTAGCAGGTTTTTTAAAAAATTGGTTTATTTTTCACACCCACGTTTTATCTGGACTTGTTCAAGGTTTGTTTTGAGTCAGGCGCAGATAAATTTCAACTCTTGCTGCTACCCACACCAAAACATATCCAAGATGCCTCCTCCCTCTTTCTTTCTTTGCCCGGGTTTCAACATCACCTCATCAAACTGAAATTTGATAACATCCTAGTTAATAAGACCGTGTTTTTGCTATGAAACTGGCCCGTTTGTGCAGGAGAAGCTAATGCATACTTTGCTTTGAACCTAAAACAGATTTTGATACAACCCACTAACTTAAATCTATCCCATCGGCTAAATAGATGGAGCCACCAAGGCAGATGGTTAAATCCAGTGATGTTTCAGACTTGAGTTCCATAGATTGATTCTGAGTGCATCTTGCTTTGATTCCATAAAAAGTGCCACGATCCAGAATTATGGATTGTTCTCCAGATCTGTTCTCCAAAATCCAAAACTGTTCTGCAAGCCATCACCATTGCCATTGAATAAGATCTCCAGCAAGTTGACCTATACTACTAATGACTCCACAGTTATGTCCATGTTGTTTTCTTGACAATGTTATGGAACTGGTATTTTTTCCCCCTACTGTTTTATTCTCACACTATTTTTGGAGGAAACGTATATGTTTTCATGGTTACCTGTATTGAAATGATTTTTCTGATTTTTTTTTAAACTTTCCTAATCCAAGCTACAATCCTAGGATTTCCTAGTGGTCTCCTGTTTAACCTTTCCAGGTTCACCTAAGGTCAGCTAGGTGCTGCCACCTGCTGGGTTAATATGGCTATACCATACCCTTTTCTACAATTTACAGGTCAGAAGTGAGATAGAAAGAAGCAGATAGCTTGTGGGATTCGCTGAGTTGTCCTGGAATCTGGCCAAGAAAAGAACAGAGAAAAATACTCTTTAGATATTGTGAAATTCTGTTTCCCAACAGTCCTACTCAAATAGATGGGTGTCATATGTTACCCAACATTGTATGCAAAGCAATTGCTTCCCAAACCTTGAAATAAATGATGCCATGTTAGATAGCATATTGATACTTCTAGGGGCATAAATGGACATGACTTAAGGGTTAGACTACTCTTTTCTTATAGATCTAGTCTGATTTTTTTTTGTACTAGAATTTTAATTTCTGCGAATCCCATTGCAAAACAATGCCATCCACAACGCTTCAAGTGATGTACAGGTTTCAATTTAGCAATCAAACAGAAGTTGCAGTTCTCTGAAGCATCAAAGTGGCAGTTTTGATGCATCAAAATGCTTATTTTTATACTGTACTAATCTTAGAGAAAATGCACACGTACATGTAGATACAGAATGCAGAATAAGAGAGTTGGAAGACACCTTGGAGCTAATCCAATGTCCCATTTGAGGAGAAGACCCTATACTGGATACGTGACCATCTGATCTCTCTGACAGTGTGATCGTTGTGATTAATTAAATTTTGATCATCGTGAGGAATTAAATTTAAGAGCTTAGAAAAGCCACTGGTTCATCTGGAAGCAGAATGCAATGTACCATGGGCAACACCAGGGGTGGCATTCAGCAGGTTCTGACCAGTTCTGGAGAACCGGTAGCAGAAATTTTGAGTAGTTTGGACAACCAGCAAATCCCATCTCTGACTGGCCCCGCCAACCCCATCTATTCTCTGCCTCCCGAGTCCAAGCTGATCGGCTGAGTCTTCTTTGGTTGCCCTGCACAGGAGAACGGAGCTGGAAAGTAGGTTAGTGGGGTGGGGAGGGAATGGGGATTTTGCAATAACTTTCCCCTGCCACACCCACCAAACCAAGCCACGCCCACCAAGCCATGCCCACCAAGCCACGCCCACAGAACTGGTAGTGAAATATTTTGAATCCCACCACTGGGCAACACACAACTATAATAAAGGCAAGACCTAGTGATTTATGTTCCCAAGGGGAAATCCATGAGAAGTCCATAGTTCCTTCTAGCTTTCCAGGTTATTTCTTCAACAATCCTTATGGGAATATTAAGTGAGGGGAAAAGACTGGGCCAAATGTCTAAATAAACATGCATATTCGATGTACTTTTAAACACAGGTCTATTTCGATCATTTTGTATCACCGCAAGAAACACGAAACACATTATCTAACAAACGTTGGGCCAGTTATTACTTTAACTTCAGTTCCTTGTTTAAAGGAGGTGGAGGAAACCAGTCAACTTCTTGGCCTTTCCCTCCATGAAAACAAACAAATGAAAATGTTGATATGCCCTTATAAACAATATGAGTTGAATGAAATCCAACCTGCACATACCAATTTTATCAGGCATTCCTAACACAGAGGCTACCAGTTCAATTACAAACAAGATTGAATTGTACCGTTTGTGCAAACTCTACTACAACCTATTGGAAAAAGCAGATTTTGGGTTAGCAAGTCATTTTTTAAAATGCTAAAATCCTTACATTGGGGGAAAAAATGAGCACTGTGATAGTTGAAAGTGGCTTTTTCTATAATAAGATTTGAAAGGAACTTAGAGATCTTCTAGTGCAACTCCCTGCTCAAGCAGGAAACCCTGTAGCATGGTGGACAAATGTCTCCACAATCTCCTTCAAAGTGGGACAAAGAGCAGGTCAGTTCTTGAAGTTAGCCATTGTGGCACATCCCTGCCTTGTTCTAACACTCTTATCCAGGAACTCTGAGCTCTTCTTTTTGGCTTGTGGTCATTTCGGAATGTTACATTGAACTAGGAAATGGCTCGTTGGCTCTTTCCAACAATTGGTTGAAGTTGTTGTTGTTAGTTGCAAAGCTGTGTCTGACCCATTGCGACCCCGTGTTTCTCCAGGCCTTCCTGTCCTCTACCATCCTCCAGAGTCCACTTAAGCTCACACCTACAGCTTCAGTGACTCCATCCAGCCACCTCATTCTCTGCCATTCCCTTCTTCTTCTATTTGCCTCAATCTTTCCAAACATAAGGCTCTTCTTCAGTGAGTCCTTTCTTCTCATTAGGTGACCAAACTATTTGAGTTTCGTCTTCAGGATCTGGCCTTCTAAAGAGCAATCAGCGTTCAACAATTAGATTCTACGAATATAACATGGAGGCAAAAACAGTGGTTGAAAGATAAATCTGGTGAGATTAGCAAAGCATCCCAAGGTATGGAAATAACAGAATAACAGCATAACAGACTTTGAAGGGACCTTGAAGGTCTTCTAGTCCAACCTCTTGCCCAAGCAGGAAACCTTACACCATTTCAGACAAATGGTTGTCCAAAACCTCCAGCATTGGAGCACCCACAATTTTTTGAGGAAAGTTGTTCCACTGATGAATTGTTCTATCTGTCAGGAAATTTCTCCTTAGTTCTAGGTTGCTTCTCTCCTTGGTTAACTTCCATCCATTGCTTCTTGTCCTGCCTTCAGGTACTTTGGAGAAAAGGTTGACTCCCTCTTTTTTTGTGGCAGCCCCTTAGATATTAGAAGACTGCTTTCATGTCACCTCTACTTCTTCTTTTCTCTAGATTAGCCATACCCAATTTCTGCAACCGTTCTTCGCAGTTGGGTTCATGGTTCATGGAAGAAAGTGCACATCCAAACACCCTTCCACCCTTCTCAAATGTTTCCTGTGTTTCAGTTGAACTTTATGGTTAAAAAAGGTTCAGGAATGGCTTTGGTTGACTGACCTATTAAGTCAAAGCCAAGGTCCTGTTTGCTAGTGATTTCCGTAGAGTTCAGGGATGACCTTCCTTTTGAAAATGCCACACCTGACTATTTTTTCAGGGCAACTCCGGAGAAGTGTTTTCATTTCCTCCACTTGGTCTCTCTTGAAAGATAACTAGACATTCAGGTAACCACTTAAATGGAACTCTTGGTGTCAGGTTACCAACTTTTCTCTTTGTTTAATGTTCCCAGGGCAAAGAGCAACTGTTAATGACACACTCACCGGAAAGAAGGTTAAGTCAGTTGACACTTCCACACTTAACTTTATCCTGATTCAATATGCTAAAGCCAGTTAAATTTTTGCAGTTGTAAAGGCTTGTGATCTAATCAAGTTGAGTTATTTAAGGATTTAAAAAGGACAAATTGTTTTGAGCATTCAGACCCTCCACGCTGAATAAACACCTGGATATTTCTAACAATCTTCATCTTTGGAGACATAACAGTCCATCACTCTTTTCCCAAGCCAAGCCTTGGATTGAGATTCCATGAAACAAACTAGAATTTCTCTCTGGTGGTATTTTTAAATCTTATAAAAGAGGAATCTTTTAAAAGGCAAGGATAGTAATCCTGCCGACCACTTAGATTTTGTCCCCAATGAATGGAAACAGCACAATGGCATGGCTGTAGGAAAGACAGAAGGAGATTTAACCCATATCAAAAGAAGCACAGGTTTCAAATCATAGCTACAAATCTACTTTTATTCCTCATGGATCACATTCACATTTTTAAAGGTGATTGATCAATAAATCTAGTCAGTAGAAACGAGCCTTTGTCTAAAGCCCCAAATTCAACAAAGTCCAAGGTTCTCATGAGGAAGTTTCAACTCTTATTGGTTGCCACTTATGTCCTGAACCATGAATAAATCTTCTAAAGGTATTCCCTGCCAGATATATCCGACTCTAGGACACGATGCTCATCTCCATTTCTTGGCTGAGGGAGCCAGCATTGTCCAAAGACATCTTCCATGGTCATGTGGCCAGCATGGCTACTTGCCAAAGGTGCATGGAGCACCAAAGTGGTGTCTATTTAGCTACTCAAATTTGCATGGACATGTGATGCAACACCCAGAAAAATACGGCATACTTCACTTAATCCTCCAAGGAAAGATTGAAGGCAAACGAGTTCCAGACAGAAGAAGAACATCATGGATTCAAAATAGAAGGAGGAGGAGGAGGAGGAGGAGGAGGAGGAGGAGGAGGAGGAGGAGGAGGAGGAGGAGGAGGAGGAGAAGGAGAAGAAGGAGAAGAAGAAGAAGAAGAAGAAGAAGAAGAAGAAGAAGAAGAAGAAGAAGAAGAAGAAGAAGAAGAAGAAGAAGAAGAAGAAGAAGAAGAAGAAGAAGAAGAAGAAGAAGAAGAAGAAGAAGAAGAAGAAGAAGAAGAAGAAGAAATAATTTGCATGCTTTAGAAGAGATGAGCAGAAGCTGAGGCAAGGACAGGAGCTTACCCTTTGGTGTGGCACTCAGGTCTCGAACCAGTGCTGTCAGCTTTAAAGTCAGTACATTAACTGCTGTGCCATCATGTCCCTTAAATCTTTAGGGAGTCCTAAATGCATTGGTCTCAGACACCTGGCTAGCCTAGGAGAGATGAATAATCTAACTCCCAGAAGCACTCCAATAATCTGATCTGACAGATTTTCTCCTGACCGCAGAGAAGATATCACATTAATAGAACAACATGTTCTGTCAATGAAAAATGCAACACAGACACCTGGCCTATTTTATCACTGTGTTTAGACAATGTTTGCAGCTCCTTTTCTTTGTAACATCTAAATGGATGCTTTGGATATAGGCATACATTCTGGGGCTTTTAAGTTTTTTTTTTAATTAATTGGAAAAATAAGAGCAACCATATTCTGGACAATAATTCAGAGCATACGGTCAAAAATATTGTTTGCTGTGCCTCATGGGCTTTCAATGTCTCATTTTAAATAGAATTTAAATAAAGTGCAAAAAGGGATGGTTTTACAGCATATAAGCGAACTAAAGTGGTACTATTCTTTTTTTCTTGACATTGTTAAATGGTGATTTTAAAAACATTTTATACCACCTTGGTCTCTTGGATGTTTTTCATCAGGAAATGGGAAGGAAAAAAAAACAACCCTAAACTTTCCTGTATTTTAAACTTTGCTCACTGCTAAGTTAACTTTCTAAGATTCTTGTTTTTAGTTACATTATATTAAAATCCCATTCATCTAAAATGCCTGGAAGCTAAATGCGGCTGAAATTATTCTGATTTCTATGTAGACTTTTATCCTAACACTTTCCCAGAGATAGCATAATAACGTATGATACCCTGTTTCCTCAAAAATACAATCTACCCTGAAAGTAAGTCCTAGCTTGATTTTTTTACATGTGTGCCCAATATAAGCCCTACCTCCAAAATAAGTCCTTATTAAGATCCCACCCACTCCAGAGTGGATGGGTAAAAATTAAGCTAGTGTGGGTGTGGTAGGGGGTGGAGCTGCCCTACTACTTACCTTCGGACAGTTGTAGCCAGGCCTCGCACACCCCTACCCCTTCCTAGCCGGCCTATTTTTTCTGCAGCTGGCAAAGCTGGTAAGGCTTTCCTGAAGGCCTCTGTAGCTGAAAACAAAGCTCCGGGTCGATCCAAAGCTCCGAGGCCTTTAGGAAAGCCTTGCTGGCTGCAGAAGAAGAAGGCCTCTGACAGAAAAAAGGAGACCTGGAGTGACGCGCGCAAGTGAGGTTAGTCAGTGGATGACATCCCCTGAAAATAAGGCCTGGTGCCTTTTTTAGTGGCCAAAAAAAATATAAGACAGGGTCTTATTTTTGGGAAAAACGGGTAGTTTTTTGAAAAGGTATACATGTCTCTCAAATCTCTCCCAATTTATTTCACTGAATGTTTCCCAGTGTTATCCACTGAATGTTGATTTGCAAAGCAGCTTTTTTTGAGGTTCTTTTTCTATAGATCTTTTTTATAAAATTAATAACCACAAAACTTTCTGCTTCCTTTTGTTTCCCTCAAGTAAAAGAGAAACTATCTACTTTCTTCCAACTTCTCCCCAATCTAAATTTTTCAGGCTACCACATTAGCAGTTACATGCCAGTGGCCAGTCCAGCACATTTAAAAAATAAATAAATTTAAAATGTAGTTTCATAACCTTATTTCTGAATGTGTGGCTTGTCTCACAATATTCAAGTCCCTCCCTTTCTGCTTCATTTTATGACTTATAATTAAAAGGGAGGCAACCCCAAAATTCAGCAGGTTAATGAAAAGAGTTTGCAATTGTGCCCGAGTGAAATATAATCACAGTGCTGTAGAAAATAAATGTTTGCCAATATTCCTGGTTTTCTTTTCTTTTTTTTAAAAAAATAACAGTCCAATATTCACATAGTAAAGAGACACCCTGAATTTAAGTCACAAAGCAACACTGAGGAGAATAATGGCAACCTTCTCAAAGTGACAGAGAAGATCTTTACCTATACTTATTTTGGGATCTACCATAAGTTGGGCAGCTGCTACCAGTTTTCCCTGGTTCAGGTGAACCAGCATATAACTGGTAGTTAATTCTATGGCCGGTTCAATGAACTGGCAAATCCCACCCCTGGCTGACACTGCCCACCCCTCCCAGGAATCTCCAGGTGGCCTGTTTTGGACCTCAGGTAAGTACAGGGCCCACATGGAGGCTTGGGGGAAGTGAAAAATGGGCCTCCCAGAGGCTCTGGAAGGCCAGAAATGCACCCATTTGTGACCTCCAGATGGCCTACGGAGCCCGGGAAGGCCATTTTTGCCCCACCTGGAGGATTGAGGAAAGTCTCCGGAGTCTGGGGAAGGCAAAAATGCCCCTCCACTATGGTGCAGGAGGCCAACTAGGCCACGCCCACCATGGCCCCACCCACCCAGCAACCTGGAAGAGAACCGGTTGCTAAAATTTTTGAAGCCCACTCCTGACCATAACTATGTATCTATGTCTGGGTATTATCTGTACAGCACGCTTTTCCTGGTGTTGGTGCTTAAGACAGCTTCTTCTGATGTCGTTCTTCCATGATTTTCATCTTGATGAGGTCCAGATCACAACCTCACGGAAATTATCATTAAGATCCCTCTCCATCTGCCATGTTGAATGTTGACAGATGAGGAACGGGGCAGGATTACGCGTCTTTCTTTCACTATTCAATCAGCTACAGGTTCATAGATTTCACGGGAGCAACTTAGAATGGTTTTCTTTTGCTACTCCTAAAACATTAAAACATTGCGGTGTTGTTTTAAACAGACGTGAGGGTACAAAGGTGGCTTTAGTCTCCATTCTGTTAGCAAAGCCAGAGTTACTAATGTGTAAGTACTTCACTGTTGGAGTAAACCGCTGGTCTTTGAGAGAATAGCTATAAACTCCGCTTGACGCATGATGTGAAACATATAAACTCTTTCCCCTGCAAAGGTCTGAAATGACTGCTCAGCAGGGAGTAAACTACTAGTGGTTTTCATCTAAGTGGCTTTTAAGCTGAAGCTCAGCATGGATCGGGGTATATCAAACCATACCATGCTTTTAGATTTTTTTTCTTTAAAAAAAAATACTTTTTTGGTGGGAAGACATTCCCAGGAAACATGCAGCTGCAACTTTTGACATATTTAGCCACAAGAAAACTGTCTCCGAGCCTGAGAAATGATCAGCTTGCATTGTAATGGCTACACACTGAGCAGGTGTGCTTAGTTGGGTAAAATACAGGTATGCCTTGACTTACAAGCATCCCTATAGTAACCGTTTGAAGTTACCATGATCTTGAAAAAAGGGACGTATGATCGGTCCTCACACTTAGGACCACCCTAGCATTCCCCAGAGTCACATGAGCCAAACTTCACACACTGACATATGATGGGTGTGACATGTGATGGCCATGAGGCCGGTTCCAACAAGCCAAGTCAATGGGTGAAGCTGGATTACCTCCTAATATATATAATAGATCCCTCTTAAGACATGTAATTGATCCTACCTAAGACATGTAATAGATCCCTCCTGAGATACATAACAGATCCCTCCTGAGATACATAATAGATCCCTCCTGAGATACATAATAGATCCCTCCTGAGATACATCATTGATCCCTCCTGAGATACATAATATCTCTTTCTTAAGATATGTAATAGATCCCTCCTAATATACATAATAGATCCCTCCTGAGGTATATAATAGATCCCTCCTGAGATACATAATAAATCCCTCATAAGAAATGTAATAAATCCCTCATAAGATATGTAATAGATCCCTCCTTAAATACATAATAGATCCCTCCTAAGATACTTAAGCTCTGCCCAACTGCTCAGCTAAAGTGATGGGTAGGTTACTTGCATTCATTAGCATGTCTTTCTCGGTTTTTTTAGTGTGATATCAGTAACACCGCTTGCAAATTGTATTAAAGGGGTCCTTGACTTATGACCACAATGGAGCCCAAAATTTCTGTTGCCAAGTGAGATTGTGGTTCAGTAAGTTTTGCCTGACTTTTCCTGCCAAGGTTCTTAAGTGAATCCCTGCAGTTGCTCAGTTACTACCATGGTTGTTAAGGGGAATTTGGCTTCCCCGTTGACTTTCCTTCCCAGAAGGTCGTGAAAAGGGGGTTGCAGGACCTTGGGACACTGCAACTGTCGTAAATATGAGACAGTTGTCATACATGTGAGTTTTGTCCACGTGACCATGGGGAGGCTGCAGTGGTTGCAAGTGTGAAAAATGGTCACATGTCACATTTTTCAGTTGTTGTAACTTTGAATGGCCACTAAATGAACTGTTATAAGTCAAGACTACTTATAGCTGGTTTTCCTTATACATTCATATACAGTTCCCTATATGTACCTTCCTCTAGCCAAGTCCCATTCGTAGACCAAGCTTATATTTCATTTTCATGACGATTGGCTGAAATAGGCAAAAAAACATCTTGGCTAAAACCCAGGATATAAACGTTCAATCCTTTGATCCCATTTTTTGGAGGGGGAGGAGTGATTTATTAGTTTTTAATCAGTGCAAAGCTTGTTAGAAGTTCATACTATTTTATAACACAGAGAGAGCCAGAAAATTGTACTTTTCTTGTTTGGGAGATTGCTACTAATCATTAGCAGCCCGATTTTAGGAAGCTTGAAGCACAAGGAAATAAACTCATAGATGGCCAATCTCATTTCCAAGAGTAATATAACTTCACTAAACTTTCTTCCACTTGACGTTCTCCAGATGTTCCAGACCACCATAATTCCAGCTAGTATAGAATTGAAAATACTGGACACACCATGTTGGAGAAAGCAATTTTAGCCCAAAGATTATTTAACCATCTGAATCACCCAGATCCAATCTCAATCAATTAAAATAGATCTGGAAAGTATCTTGAAGATTTTCTAGCCCAACCCCTTGCTTAAGCAAGAGACCCTATACCGTTTCAGACCAATAGTTATCCACCCACAATTTCTGGTGGCAAGCTGTTCCACTGGTTAATTGTCCTCACTGTTAGGAAATTCCTCCTTACTTCTAGGTTGCTTCTCTCCTTGATTAGTTCCCATTAATTGTTTCTTGTCCTGCCCTCAAGTGCTTTGGAGAATAGGTTGGCTTCCTTTTCTTTGTGGCAGCTCCTCAAATACTGGAATACTGGTATCATGTCACCTCTAATCCTTTTTTTCTCTAGACTGGTCAAACCCAAATCCTGCAACCATTCTTCATATATTTTAATCTTCAGGCCCTTAATCATCTTAGTTGCTCTTCTCTGCCTTACCCCCTTCACCCCAAAACCTGCATTCAACAATACTCCATTCTGAAAATAATTTCTGGGGCAATAATTGTTACCATAGAGATAACATTTGATGAAAAGGACCAAAAATATAGGGCATGATAAACTCTATGCTTGGATGAGACACTTGACTTCAACGCTTGTGTTCAAACAAGGCATGCATGCCAGGAATTTTATTTTATTTTATTTTAAACAAAAGACAAAATTAAAACGTACCACAATCGAGTCATAACTGACAAGCTATTGTGCACAGGCTGTTAACATAATGTTCCATATATTTATTGTTTGTCATTTTTCTGGCTGCATTGAGAGGCTCATTGAGTTGTAAATCACGCTCTTTTTTTAAAAAAAAGCCTCTGGAAATGGAAGCTGTTTTGGGGAGAAAAGAAGAAAAAAAAAGAGAAAGGAAAAAAATCTGTGACACAGAATCACTATGTAGGGGTTTCTGTTGTGCTACAGACCATAACTATCACATCAAAGATGACACTTGAGAGTTGGCATAATTACAGGTGTTGACTCATGACCTAAGAAGAGAGAAAAAGAGGTTTTTTTTTTTTTAATCTAGCTTGTTACTGCTTTTAAAACTTAAAGCCTCTTTGTTGGGAAATGGTTTATCACAATCTAATATATCTACCTCCTGTTTACTGGCCAGGAAAAGTATAATCTATTCTCAGATTCAGCCCATCTGTGGCTTATTCAATTATTGTTTAATTTTCTCCCCTTTTCAACCAATTAATTAGTCTCTTCGAGAGAAAAAATAATGGCAAGTTAGAGGGAAAAATAAAACTTTCTGGAAGCAGCTTTTAAGGGTTATCAGAAGAACAAAAACTTCTCGTGACTCAACATATTTTACAAACAATTGCCCTCCAATTAGGTTTTGAAGATTTCAAACATTCTGCAATGGGCGTTCTGGATTTTTCTCTTGGTTCCTTATTATTCTCCCAATCAAAGCAGCTTTAAAAAAGTAGAGAAATTCTGCAATCAGGTCTACATTCCACTACATAGAAATAAAGCCCTCAATTACCCAAAATTTGAATTTATAAATAACCCGTCATAATATTAAACAAAGAGGGAATATTTAGGAAATATTTAGGAAACGGCTCTACAAGGCCTTTCTTCAGGACAAGACCAGCGAGAAGCTCTGCGAATACAAGGCGGCCAAAAAGGCAGCCAAGAAAGCAGTAGCGACAGCCAGAAGCTCCCACTACGATGACATCTACGAGAAGCTGAACACGCGAGAAGGCGAGAATGAGATCTACCGCCTAGCCAAAAGCAGACACAGGAAGACCCTGGACATTGACCAGTTTCATGGGATCAACGACGAAAGGGGAAATTTGATCGTCAACCCCAGAGACGCTGCGGAGAGGTGGCGGCAATACTTCGAGAAGATCTCCACCGAGGAGTTCCCACACCCACGAACCCCGCGAGGTGACCCAGTTGAAGGCCCAGTCTCAGGCATTTATGCCAGCGAGGTCGCCGACGCCATCAAGGCCATGAAAAACGGTAAGGCAACAGGACCAGACGACATCCCTGCCGACTTCTGGAAAAAGGCACTACGGGCTCGGCATTGTGGCTGTGCGAGCTGTTCAACAACATCGTCTCCACGGGAAAAGTGCCACACGACTGGTACCGCAGCACCACTGTTCCGATCTGGAAGGGAAAGGGCAGCCCAGCGGACTGCTCCAACTACAGACCGGTCAGGTTACTGTCACACACTATGAAGATCTTTGAACGCGTCCTTGATAAGCGCATTCGGGACACCGTCGACATCAGCGTCAACCAGGCTGGATTCATCAAGAACTGCGGCACCACCGACGCCATCTTCGGTGTGCGGATGCTGATGGAGGCTCACAGAGAGAAGAAAATCCCGCTCCACACCGCCTTCCTAGACTTGGAAAAGGCCTTCGACCGAGTCCCGCACGATCTCATCTGGTACGCACTGCGAGACCACGGCGTGCCTGAGCTGCTCGTACAATGGGTCCAACTCCTATACAGATGTCACAAAAGCCGTGTAAAAGCGGCAGCTGGGATATCAGAGGAGTTTAATATTACCGTCGGCGTACACCAGGGCTCTGCTCTCTCACCACTGCTGTTCATTCTGGTGATGGACACAATTACACACGACCTGTACACGCCCGCCCCATGGACGCTGCTCTACGCCGATGATGTGTTCCTGGCCAACCTGTGCAAGGCTGAACTAGAGCACCGAGTCCAACAGTGGCACGACCGCCTCGAGCAGTTCGGGCTCGGCTGAACCTAAAGAAGTCCGAATACCTGACCACTGACAATGAAATGACAGGCTCCATCCACGTGAACGGGCAGGAGCTACCGCGCGCCTCCACCTTCAAGTACCTGGGAACTACTCTTGGGGAAGAAGGCCTACTACAAACTGAGGTGGCAGCCAGGATCAATGCAGCGTGGGGCAAATGGAAGTCCGTCACGGGCGTCCTCTGTGACAAGAAGATGCCGATGCGCCTGAAGGCGAAAATCTATAACTCTGTGGTGCGCCCGTGGCCATATACGGCGCAGAGTGCTGGCCGACGACCAAAGAAGTCGAAAGCAGACTCCAGATAATGGAGATGCGAATGCTCCGATGGTCGGTAGGCCTCACCCTACTCGATCGCGTCAGGAACGAAGAAGTGTGTAGACGGTTCAACGTCGTGCCCATCCCCACGGTCATGAGGCAGTCCCGGCTACGATGGTTCGGCCACGTGAGCCGCGCCAAGGAAGAATCCATCATCAAATCTGTAATGAAGGTGACTGTCGGAGGAGCGAGACCGCGTGGTAGACCTAAACAACGCTGGATGGACACGATCAAGGCCGATCTAGAGATCGCAAAGGCAGACCCGACACACGTGGCAGACAGAGAGGTGTGGAAGCAGTACTCAAGGACATTAGCGGACCTCGCCCGAGCGCGAGACAAACGCTGAAGAAAAAGAAGAAGAAGAGGGAATATTTAGGTCAGAGAAAGATGTTGGGATGATAGAGACATGTGGTGAATTCACGATTTTTTTTTAGCAGGTTCTTTTTGTGTGTGTGAGACAAATTATTTGTGTTTGTTTGCCTTTGTGGTGTGGGGAATGTGGAGGTGTCACTCTGAGTTGTCCTTCAATTCTGCGCTGCTTTTCTAGTTTAGTTGCCTTTCTTTATCTTACATATCCATATTGACTATTTCTGAAATATGCAGCATCTGTCTAATACAATCCTCAATGGAATGATCACACCCTGATCAAATAAAACAATTTTGCAAATATCTCAGAGAATTAATTGTAAAAGCAGCCTCTCTGAGTAAACAAAAGATGTTCAGCTGAGGAAACACCTCCAGCTCAATTCTCTCCTACGCCACCCACCCCGCCTTAAAATTAGAAGTTCATATTTCATACACGATTCTTTTTACGCAAATCTATTTTCTACCAAGTATGCTTTTTCATCGTTTTCAATGAATTGATGAAATCCAATCAGACGGTCACCTGTGCTTTACTTTTCTTTCCCAGGCTACTGAGAAACGGTTATAAAAGATCTAAAGGTGAATATTCGGTTGAGATATAATCCCACCGTCAGCTTAAGTGCAATCAATACTAACTTTTCATTCCCCCCCCCTCCCTTTTACAATAAGTAAATAAAACTATAGATGGAGTTAGAAGCATGCCTTATCATTTGTTCTGGCTTGAAAAATACCTTTTCAACCATTGTTGTCTTGCTTTAATTATAGACAAGCCCTGGAGCAGGTGCTAAAAATGATTGGGGACACAGACATACTCATATACCAAAAATGTGGGGGGTTTTTTGTGTGTGTAGGTGGGTAGATAGATGATAGACAGACAGATTAAATTGATGGACAGACAGACAGACAAATAGATGAAAAATAAATGATAGATGATAGGTAGTATTGGAAGAAAATATCCTTCTGGGTTCAGTTCCAAGTGGGGAAAAAGACGCTGGATTCATGGAAGTTTCTTGGAAAGAAGGTTTAATGCTGGACAGGATCACATGCCTTGAAGTTCCTGGACAAAAAAAAGGGCAGAGATGCTGAGAGTGCCTGGGTTTTATGCCCTCTGTAGGGATTTGAATTTGAGCTTGTATTCTGATTGGTTGTCAGACTCCCATGAGGCCATGCAAGGGCAACTCTGTAGGCTGTCCTGAGTCCCAGGCTTGGTTGAGCCTTGCTGGATGATGATGTAATGAAAGAGCTTTGGGAAATTCCTATTATGGCTCTACCTGGAGGAGGTAGATCTTTGTTACATAAAATAGACTGGCCCAGGCCTTAATGGCCCATTAGCAAAAGTGGGAGGGGGCTGAGTTTCTGCCTCTCTGAGTTTCTACTTCTCTTTTAGGGGAAATATTCTGCCTTTTTAGTATATCTTAAAATATTTCATTTTCCTCGGAGGGGGATGGGTTTTAACTTCCAACAGTAGATATAGATGATAGACGATAGATAGATGATATAGATGGATGGATGGATGGATGGATGGATAGATAGATAGATAGATAGATAGATAGATAGATAGATAGATAGATAGATAGATAGATAGATAGATAGATAGATGGATGGTTGGGTGGACGGACAGATGGACGGATGGACAGACAGGCAGGCAGACAGACAGACAGACAGACAGACAGACAGACAGACAGATAGCTAGATGAATCTACTTTTACCTTGTGGGTGTTTCAAGGTTCTGGAACTCAGCCAAGTTTCAATGTCCCTGAAAAAAAGTGACCAATGAACGTTTTTCTCACGACCGTTTCAGCATCCCCATGGTCACATGAACAACATTTGGATACTTGGCAACTGACTCATATATATGACGATTGCAGTTTCCCAGAGTCATCCCATGGTCCCCTTTTGCAACCGTCTGACAAGCAAAGTCAATGGGGGGAAGTCAGATTTGCTTAACAATTGTGTTGCTCACCTAACAACCGCGGTGATTGACTTAAAACTGTGGCAAGAAAGGTTCTAAAAATCGGGCAAAACTTACCTAACACCTGTCTCACTTAGCAACAGAAATTTGAGGCTGATTGGTGGTCATAAGTGTACCTGTACTGATGAGTTCCAGGGTTTCCCTATAGCATTTTGATCCCCCAGCATTGGCGATAATCTCACCGCTATTATTTTGCTGCAACAAATGCAGGAGAAATAAGTTTTGGCTTCTCCAAGGCCCGCTGGTTTCTCTTTAACCTTGACACATGTATGTTTTGCTAAACTTCACGAGAGAGCGGGGAAATCCTCAATTCTGTGGGAGAGACACTCGGCTAGACTTTGATCTGTATCCAAATTTTGCAGATGGTCTTTATCTGTATAGGAGCATCCACAGCTCTGAAAACAGGGAAAAAAAAAAGTCAGGATGTTTGAAGTTTCCGTTTTTTCCTTGGATAAGATCCCCCGCCCCCATCATATTAGGCATAAAAGAAATAAGTTTTAATCTACTTTTACCTTGTGGGTGTTTCAAGGCTCTGGAACTCGGCCGAGTTTCTTTTGCTAATAAAAACATAAGTTTGCTAGAATACTTACGGAGGCGAAAAAAAATGACATCTTGACCCAGTTTCCTGTTTCAATATGAGATTATCTGTCAATTCTCTCTCTCTCACCCTCCCTCCTTCAGTCCAACTGTCTATCATTCTGTCTATCCTCTATCATAACCAGTCACTGGATAAATGGAAAATAAACTTTATGAATAAATAAAATCTCTCTCTCTCTTATCTATCTATCTATCTACTATCTATCCATCCATCCATCATCCATCTATCCATCCATCCATCATCCATCCATCATCTATCTATCTATCTATCTATCTATCTATCTATCTATCTATCTATCTTTATCTTTCATCTATCTTTATATATCATCTGTCTGTCAATCTATTCATCATGTATCTATAAATCATCTATCTATCATCTACTATCTATCTATCCATCCATCATCCATCCATTCATTTATCCATCATCCATTCATCATCTATCTCTATCTATCTATCTATCTATCTATCTATCTATCTATCTATCACCTGTCATCTATCTTTATCTATCATCTGTCTGTCAATCTGTTTATCATGTATCTATAAATCATCTATCATCTATATCTATCTATCTATCTATCTTTCTATCTATCTATCTATCTATCTATCTATCTATCTATCTATCTATCTATCTATCATTTATCTGTTTGTCTGTCTGCCTGTCTAAATTCTATATAATTTATACAGAATAGATACATAAACATAGCCACAAGCCAACTCAAATCAGATTTTTAAAATTCTCAAAGTAATCATTTTTTTAAAATGAAAAATAATGGCAAGTTTTCTTGATATGACTGAGTTAGAATGGACAGCATTCTGATAGATCAGGGCAAAAAAAACATGCCAAAAAACTTCCAAGAAGTTGTGAAATTCTAAATAATTACCCAGCATACATAAGGTTGAATAGTTTGCTAACCTCATAAAACATGCTCACTCAAAATGTTTCCCAGCGCTCCTCCTACAAAAACACAACAGGATCCACTTCGGCTTAGTCATTGTCTTGACACAATCCCATCGTATGCTTGTAAAAGCTATTTTTAACAAGATATTAGGGCCACATCATAAAGATTGATTGGACTAGTGCACAATTCAAAATTGAGTCTGTCTCTAGCCGCCAAGACCTACCAGAAGGAATGGAAAGAAATGGTCGTTTTCGGTTTCCCCATTCCTATCGAAAATCAAGGAGGGGAAAAAAAATGTGACGCGTGTGTAAATCTTGTGACAGCAGTGTCAAAAATCTTCCATCCATATGGCAGTAAATATTTTAATGATGTCTGAAAGAAAGTCCTTTGTAATTGCTTGGGGGCTCAGCATTAAACCAGCAACCTGTTTCTAGTTAACCAGTCATTAGGAACATCTAACATACATGCTAAATGGTTTCCTGTTGCTGAGTACTTAAATTTGGCTTTAGTAAAAAGCCAACTTCCTGAACAATTATTTCCTTAAAACAACTGCACTTGGTCATCTTTTGTTTTTGTTTGTTGGTTTGTTGGTTTGCTGGTAGGGAGGGCTCAGCCACCCGGTACAAGCCCCAAGAAGCCATCATCTCAAGTTGGTGGGCCTTATCCAACTATGATGGAACGCTTTTGAGTGCTATTGATTTCACCTGGAGAGTTGAAAGACACACTTTAACACCTCTTGTTCAGATCAGTGGGATTTTAAAATGCTTTCCTCTGATTCTTTTCCAGGCAGCTTATTTGTTCCAAAAGTCATGTAAATCAAATCTGTGATTTTTGTACACAAAACAACGTTGGGTAGAACCTTCCTGAAGGAATGGGGAGTATCTTTACCTATACTACTTTTAGGATCAACCATAACTATGTCTCTGCATTTGTGTATTATCTATAACAATATAAAACAACAACAGAATGAAAAACTGCTGGTGACCTTCTACTGTTGCACCATAGAGAGTATCTTAACTTACTTCACCTCTCTATGGTTTGCCAATTGCACAGGGGCAGATAGGACAGCGCTCCAGAGGGTTAGCGTCATTGCCCAGAGGATCATTGGTTGCCCTCTCCCCTCTTTGGAAGAGCTTTAGAGCTCCCGCTGCCTTAAGAAAATTCAAAACATTCTCAAAGATCCATCTCATCCTGGGCATCCTTTTTTTGAACTATTACCTTCTGGCAGACGGTACAGGATAATAAAAACAAGGACAAATAGGCTGAAAAACAGCTTCTATTCCAGGGCAGTAACTCTGTTGAATTCTACTGTACTGTGCAGTGTTGGTGCGGTGTCGAGAGTTTTTGGTTCAATGTGTGGAGTGTGAAGGTTGTGAGTTTGTGTTTATTTTCACGGTCTTGATGTGCACTGAAGATGGTGTTTGATTTCATTGTACGAGGTGCAATGACTATACAGTAAACTAAAGTAAACTAAAACTAAACAACTCACCTTTCCTGGCATTGATGCTTAAGACTCTTTCTCCTGATGTGTTTCTTCCATGATTTTCATCTTGGTGCAGTCCAGATCCATATTTTCAAATCATGTTAGTTTCCTGTGTCTTTCCCTTGCTAACTATGTCCTGAGATACCAGTAATTAACTAATAGAATAACAGAGTTGGAAGGGACCTTGGAGGTCTTCTAGTCCAACCCCCTGCTTAGGCAGGAAACCCTACACCACTTCAGACAAATGGATGTCCAATATCTTCTTAAAAACCTCCAGAGTTGGATCATTCACAACTTCTGGAGGCAAGTTGTTCCACTGGTTAATTGTCCTCACTATTAGGAAGTTTCTTCTTAATTCCAGGTTGCTTCTCTCCTTGATTAGTTTTCATCCGTGGCTTTCTGTCCTGCCTTCAGGTCAGTGGGTGGGATTCAAAATTTTTTACTACTGGTTCTGTGGGCGTGGCTTGGTGGGCGTGGCAAGGGAAAGATACTGCAAAATCTCCATTTTCTCCTCACCCCACTAACCTGCTTTCCAGCTCTGTTCTTCTGTGCAGGGCAACCAAAGAAGACCCAGCCAATCAGCTGGGACTCGGGAGGCGGAGAATAGATGAGGGCGGAGCCAGTCAGAGGTGGGATTGGCTGGTTCTCCTAACTGCTCAAAATTTCTGCTACTGGTTTTCCAGAACTGGTCAGAACCTGCTGAATACCCACCTCTGCTTCAGGTGCTTTGGAGAATGTGGCAGCCCCTCAGATATTGGAAGACTGCTACCATCTCGCCAGTGGTCCTTCTTTTCCTTAAACCAGACATACCCAAATGTTCTTTATATGTTTTAGTCTCCAGTCCCTTAATTTTTGGCTCAATTATGGTTGTCGCGCAAGGACCATGTGTACAATTGCTCACTTCAAAAAACAAACCAACCAACACACAAAAATTCCACAACATCTTTACTTTTCAAAGCCATCTTTTCAGGAGAAATATGATCCATTTTTAAGGCAAGGTTGATAGGAAAAAAAAATTCTATTTTTTACATTTCGTGACAAAAGGAAGGCATGAATTATTAATTTCTGTCATTGTGCTCTTTGAATGAAGGGAATTATAAGTGAATGCTTGGTTAAGATAATAGAAAAAAAATTAACCGGGATAAAAAAAATATATTTTTTTTCCATACACATTGATGAAACATTTCCCCAATATAATTTAAGAGGATGACAAACTTTCCCGACCGTTTATGAAATTGCAATTGTGATTTGAAAATACTCAAAAGGATTTTGAAAATAACTTTTATTGAAGATTAGGTGTAAGAAAAGAAATAAAAGAGAGAATGTGTTTTTTTTTTTAAAGTGAAGTATCTTGCTAATTTGCCCCAGTGTCATATTAATGTGTAAACTTATTTTTTCTCAAAAGTACAATGCTGAAGTATATATTACTACACCAAATGTAGTAGTCTTATCCATCTGGTTTCTCGTGTTCCTCCCAAATAAGTTATTTGACAGGATCTGGACTATCTTTTCAGGTTTCCCTCATGGACTGTCAACCTTTTTCCCTTTCAGTTAAACCGTGATGGCAGAAAGCAATTTATCAATAGAAGAGCATATTTATAGCTTAGGATTGAACTGTGGGGTGCTTGCTGCTCTCTGAATTTGCAGACGTTTCATTACCCAACTAGGTAATATCATCAATACTAAAAGGAAATTGGGGTTTGTGCAGAGGAGGAGGGGAACCAGGAAGTCTGTCATGCTCTCTGAGCTTTCCTGCTTTCTTGCAGGCATTTCATTACCCAACTAGGTAACATCATCAATGCCAGAAGGGAATTGGGGTTTGCGGAGAGGAGGAGTGGGGGAGGAGGAGGATAAGGAGGAGGAGGAGGAGGAGGAGGAGGAGGACTATGAAGTTCTTGGTGCTTTTTTGGTAGACATTTCATTATCCAACTAGATAACATCCTCAGTACTAGAAGAGAAATGGGGTTTCTCAAAGGGTGATAGTTAAGTTTTGGTTTATAAGTTTTACAGTGTAGAGTCGGGAAACAAACAGCGACTTGATGCAACCTGAGAAACTAAGAGCAATATGAGGAAATGAAATGAGAGGATGTTATCACAGGCAGGAATAAAACACCCTCATGGTTTTGCTACTTTGGGATAGGGCTGGTAGGAGAATAAACAGCAAGCCAGATGAAAAGCTGTCTGCTTAAAATGAAACGTCCTTGCTGCTTTAATTGTGGAATACACACAAAAGGCTCTGTTGTGTAGAAATAGGTCAGCTCAGAAGCATTTATTGGGAGCCAGAGGCTTCCAGCTGGCTGCCATCCCTGTTTCTGATAAGCAGTGATTAAGTGAAGTATAAATCTATTTATGATATTAGTTCATCGGGACACATAGACATAGCAATGATGTCATCCTCTTGCGTCATAGCCTACATTCTAAAGGACAGGTCCTTCGTTACTGTCGGATGTACCAAGTATTGTGCATTATGTACTGTAAAGGTAAAAGTTTCATCTGGCCAGTTATGTGTGACTCTAGGGTACGATACTCATCTCCGTTTCTTGGCCGAGGGAGCCAGCATTGTCCAAAGACATCTCTGTGGTCATGTGACCAGCATGGCTATATGCCAAAGACACACAGAACACTGTAACTTCTCACTGAAGTGGTACTTATTTATCTACTTGCATTTGAATGCTTTCAAACGGCGAAGTAGGCAGGAGCTGAGGCTCACCCGATGCGTGGAGCTCAGGTCTCGAACCAGGCTGTCAGCTTCCCAACTTTCCAGATGACAAGCTCAGCATCTTTAACCACTGTTCCTCCCAAATAGTTTTTGAAAAAGGTTTAAGGTTTAATTTCATCCCAGGGTATGCCTCATAATACGTTCATTGAAAAACCCATCAAAATAAAGTTATGGGGAATTCCGACTCCATTCTACAGTGAGAATTTAAAGTGGAGCTAAGATCCAGTGTTTTGTTAATGGGTTGGGAAAAATCCCACACATCTGAATACTATAATTCCTTCCTAACATCGCTGCTATTTTTTGTTTAAATATATTAGCAATAGTCACTATTCCTCGTAGTTATATTTCAAGGACAATCGATGCTATGTTATTGTCATTAATAAAATGGAGTCAATACACACCACCTTTTAATATAAGCCTAATTATGAATGTCTCTTGGCATAAAATATCAGATATTGGAAATGTTGACATTGGAAAGTGCCCTTGGCTAAAGCCCATACATATCAATAATCTATTATGGTTTTCATTTTACAGCAGCAATACTATTATTTCAAAAGGTCTCAGAAATCAATTTAACATTTGGCATATCTGCATAATAGTGACATCCTAATTTAAAAAATTCAGATTTCAGGAGTACGTAAGACTGATGCTTAATCTCTAATCGATGATAAATGACAGGCAGAAATTATGGGAGGAATCACGTTTGAAAATAAACCTTATGGCTTATGCCCAGATTGCATTGTGGCATAAAACGTTGTCCTACAAAGAGTTAGTATATACAGGTAGCCCACAACCTATGACCAAAACCGAGGACAGAATGCCCATTGTTAAACAAGGCGATTGGGAAGTGATTGGGTTATGTCCAATTTTACAACATTTTCTGCCACTGCTGTTAAAGGAATCACCGCAGCTCTTAAGTGAATCATATGGCCGTTAGGCAAACCTGACATCCTTCATTGCCTTTGATCATTGGAGGCCAACTGGCAAGGTCTCAAACAGCAATCACATGACACCCCTGGATTTTGCAAATGGGATAAATACGTGTCAGAGGCTAAGTGCCTAAACATCGCGCACATGCCCAACATCGCTGACTGCATTTTCCCCTGCCCAGTCACTTCTTAAGGTATTTCTGTTTTTCCCCTTCTGACAATCAGCTGTTCCCATGATCAGCTGTGCCAGGATTTTCCTTGCTATCTTACTGCTTCACCCGGGAGGCTTCCCTGAGGCCCAGGAAGGCAAAAATGGAGGGAGGGGGGTGCAGCCCCTCCCCACCCCACCCCCCTGCGCTCCATTTTTTGCCTTCCTGGGAGCAAAAACACCCCCAGGAGGCTCCTCTGAGACCCAGAAGGCCACAAAATGGAGTGTGGGAGTGTGCTGCTCCGTTTTTTTTTCCTTCCTGAGCCCCAGGGAAGCCTTCTGGGAGCAAAAATGCCCTCCCCAGGAGGTTGCCTGAGGCCCAAAAATCCCCCAAATAGGGGGGGGGGCTGCTGCTGCCAAAAAAACCCACGTCCACCAAGTCACGTGGCCACACCCACCTAGCCACACCCACAGAATCGGTAGTAAAAACATTTGAATCCCACCACTGATGCAGAAGGACCTCCAGGGGGCCTCAACCACCCTCTAAAAGGATACAAATGACCAGCTGTCTGCAAGGAACATGAATCCTCCCAATTCCCCACCATCCAGTCAGAGCTGAAGAAGCTTCTCGGATGAGAAGCGAAACGTCTTCAAAGAAAAACAAGAAAGTCTAGTTACCTCTTGAAAAAAAGAAGAAGCACCTTTGGGAAGACCGTGACCTGGATGCCTGAGACTCTTGAAGCTGAAGCTCAAATACTTTGGACATCGAATGAGTAGAGAGGATTCCTTGGGAAAGGCTGTGGTGTTGGGAAAGAGGGAGAAGGGGCGGGCAGAGGATGAGAGGGATAAGTAGCATCATCTACACCGTGTGTATGAATTTGGGTGAACCGTGGGAGAGGGTGGAGAATGGGGAGAGGCAGTTGGTATGTTGTGGTCTAGGGGTCCTGAAGAATCAGACATGACTTAGCGACTGAACAGCAATAACAACAATGCTTGGATTCGCACATACACTACGTCCATAGATTATGACGTTCTAGGTTCTTGGGATAGAACTTGGGATAGCAGGAAGGTTGATTGCAGCTAAAGAACTGTCAGCTGTGATTTCATACAGTCCATGTCTATAATAATGACTCCAATTCGAATGGGAGTGAAAATAAATACTGAATACGTCTCCAGCTTACCAACGCATCCCCTTGCCTTCAATAGGATCTTCTTCAGCCTCGAGAAAAGCGACTCAATTAAACGCATGTCAGATGATTATCTGAGCACTTAATTTAATCTCCATTACACATCCCCTCACCCTTCATATTTCAATTAAATATGCTATCGGAGTGTTAACACATCTTTGAACCTGCTATTTCTTCAGTTAATTTCCCACTAAGAGGTGCTGTAGAGTAACAGATGTCATAATTATGCAATTATTAAGCATGCTTTATGCTTATTCTCTGGAGCTTTCATGGCAGGGCCCAGCACATGCTGAACAATTAATCAAAGGGCAGTTCAGCTGCTACAGTTCCTATAATATTACCCTAATCATATTTCACGATCCAAGAGCTAGTCCTGCTAGGGGGGAAAATAGTTTCATGGGGAAAATTGACACCCCGAAAAGGTGTGGTGGCGTTGTTTTGTATATAGGTGGGCTCAGGTTTAACACTGGCCTCTTCACATGGAAAGGATCCACTTTGAGAAATCAAAAGAAAAATAACCACGAACATCTGGAGAACCTCAGGTCTGCTAGAGGACAAATTCCCCCCACACAGGCAGCTTCCATAGTTGGTCACCCTGCTTTGAATTTTTGAGACCTTGAACTGGTCTTTCTCCAAAAAGAGCTTATTTATTTTGGGTTCGTTTTAATTCCCCTTCTTCTTTTTGTCCACCCTTGTAGCAGAGAGTTGGACTAGAAGACTTCAGTCCATTCCAACTTTGGGATTGTGTATTCTGTATTTAGTTGGCTGGAGTGAGTCTGTCCAACCGTGTCTCTGTTTTAAGTGCTAAGGGTGTCTGAGGAGCCGTTTTACCCCAAAGGGACTAGACTAGACTATCTATCTATCTATCTATCTATCTATCTATCTATCTATCTATCTATCTATCTATCTATCTATCTATCTAACACATTTTTATTAGTTTATCAAAATATAAAATACAAAGAGAACTTTAAATAAGTAGAGCCTCAATAGTCTACAAGGATATGTTGTAAGACTGTATTTCCTCCTGGAAAACATTTTTATTTCTAATATAAATATTGCATTATAACAACACAATCCTAGTATAAATTAATTTTACTGAATGTACTTAGTGCTACATTGCTACATTGCCAAACACAAATCCTTTGTAAATAGTTTGTGAATTGCCAAATTTTACAGATGGTCATTTTCAGAACTATGCGTAAAGTTTGGTGGATTCTCGTTTAAAAATTAAATCCTTGGATTAGTTTCTGGCTTTGAGAAGGCAAACACGAAGAGGCCTTTTCTTGGAGATTCTACAGGGGACGTGGACAACATAAAGATGAAGATGGTAGATTTAGATAAAGTACCACTTTAGTAAGACCAGACCTGGAATATTGCATCCAGTTTTGGTCACCACATTACAAAAAAGATGTTGAAAATTTGGAACAAGGGCAGAGAAAAGCAACTAAGGTGATGAAAGACCTGGAGATTAAAACCTATGAAGAATGGTTGCAGGATTTGTGTATGTCTAGTCTAAAGAAAGGAAGGGTCTGGGGTGACATGATAGCAGCATTCCAGTATTTGCCACAAAGAAAAGGGGGTCAAATTATTCTCCAAAGCCCCAGAAGGCAAGACAAAAAAAATGGATGGGAAATAATCAAGGGAAGAAGCAACCTGGAATTCAGGAGAAACTTCCTAACAGGGAGGACAATTAACCAGTGAACAGCTTGCCTTCAGAAGTTGTGGGTATTTCATCACTGGAGGTTTTTAAGAAGAGACTGGACAACTTGTATTGGTTAGACGGTACATAGTTAGTTCGGGAATGAGAGCTGTCCCCTTAAGGGAATGCTTTATGGGACTTGTAGTTAATGCCTCTTGGGAGATGTAGTTCATGTCACGTGGTCACATCTGTAATCCTGATTGGTCACTGAGTTGATCTCTCTGGTGGGCTGAGGCAATTTTTGGGCATTCTTACTTGGACCCCAGCATCATGGGGTACCAAGTTTTCCTTTGGTATAATGCTATGGGATGAAGATGACCATCTTTTCACACTATTGAAGCAAAGATTGGACATTAGATGAATCTTGACATAACTGTGAGTTATACTTTGAGAATACCTGATATAATCCAATAAAATTAACTTTGCATGGAAGCCTTTGTAGTGTTTTGTAGAAATTGGAGACAAGAAACAACCACTTGTCTGAAATGGTGTAGGGTCTCTTGTTGAACAAGAGATTGGACTAGAAGACCCCCAAGGTCCCTTTTGACTCTATTCTGAATTGAAAATCTTCTTTCAGTGTGTCCCATTCCTCAGCAACAGACAACTGTCTGGGAAGTAATATAATCTGATAGAGAAGGATTTAGAATTACATTTATTTCTTCCATAACCATTAGTTTCCAAACCAGCTTAATTCTCTTCCCTCCTTGCCTAGTTTGTTTTAGGATTTCTAAGTTCAAAATTAAACTTATACAATTAATTCTGAACATAAGTCTGCTTCCAAACCGTATCTGTGGAACATGCAATGAATTTCTGAGGTTTGATGTGGGAATGTGTGTGTTTGTGTGTGCGTGCATGCACACTAATTTCTAACATATGTACCCCATAGGCATGATTCACACAAATGTCTGGAATTTGGAGGAAATGATGATCCGGCTTAGAAATGTGTAAAGATGTAAGAGACTTGGTAATTTTCACTTCAGATGTTGTCAGCGAGTGACTATTATAAAAACACATTTCACACCAGTTCACTGTTAAAAAAAATTCTTTATAACATGCAGTTTCAACAAACTTACACATTTAATGAACTCTACCACCTAAAGGAATATTTCCTCAAAGATAGTAGTATAATCAGTTACATTAAATCAAAAGATGAAAATGTGTAGGTGTTGTGTATGCTTATTTATTTATTTTTAATTAGTAGGTAACTTCTGAATTAAATGGAGAAATGAGAATGAAGGGACATATCAATTCTTGCAACAAAAGATATTGGACACCCAATAGATTCCAACAAAATCATTTCTCTTTCTCTTTCTCTTTCTTTCTCCTTCTCCTTCTCCTTCTCTTTCTCTTGCTATAGAACAATCTTTATGCAACATTTCATAAAATTCTCCAGGTAGCTTATAATATATTCAAATATATTATGGTGTCCTCCATATTGTATATATTATGGAATTACACTTTACTACTTGTAATATATCAATATGGATCTATTTAGCTGGGCATTCCTGGATCAAATCATCCATTAATTAATTAATTAATTAATTAATTAATTAAATATTTAATTCATTCATTCATTCATTGATAAGAGGAGATAGAGAAAGAGAGAAGGCTGGACAGGCAAAGATATACAGTAGATACTGTACTTCAAACCGTTCAATTACTAGGTTGATCCAGCCATACTAGATTAGGAATCTAATATGGTTATTGTATTATCTCATTCCTGATCCCTCCACTCTCTCTATTCTTTTATTGTTCATAATTCATTGCGCTAGGCCAAGGGAACACAAGCTTTTGTCAATCACCTCCCAGAGGTTTGCAGTAGAAACATAGTTAATTCAGCTCAGCTAAGTAACAAAACACAATTATATAACCTAAAGCAGACTTCCTATCTGTAAGTACCTTTACAGCCATGATCAGTTAAATGCCATTTCTTCATTGCAAGACTGAATCATAGGCAGAAGTGATGGGAAACAGCCAAAGATCCAACACATTCAAATTTACAACTTTATTGATTCTGAATTTTGATTTTGGCTTATAGACATTACATCGATGATAGTAAAACTGTGAAAATTGAATTGCAGAATTGAAACAACCTTCCAAGCCAAAGTAAGGATTCAGATCAAATTGCCAAACTGAAGCGGTCTGATACATCAGAAGGATTTCTGCATGGGGATTTTAAAATTTTTTTTTACCTCAAAATGAAAATGTGAAGTAGATCAATGTATCAAATAGAATGAGGGTTAATTTTCATACCTCTGGTACATGGTTAGTCTGAAAATTCTTCTTTCATACAGTTAAAGCAGATTTATCAAAAGCTAGTCAAAATGAAATGTAACAGATTTGCTTCAATCAAGATTTATAAGACAGGTTATTTGCTGGTAAAATTACTCTGGCAGGTAATTACACTGTCTAAAGAGAAATAAAAAATAATTCTTCTTACATATTTTTGGAAAATGAATGATGCAATCTCTTCTTAGCTGCATATGTAAAGCACAAAAATTTGTCCCATTTTTGGCGCAAAAAGGATAGCAGATTTAATTCACAAGTATTCAGCCATTTGCAAAGGATCTATGTTACTGTTAAATTCACTGCCAAATTAATGAGACTATCTCATACAGTATTATGATTTAAAGGAGATGTACAAACTCACCAAATATGTTTTCATTTAGCCTTTTAATTAAACTTGCAGTTAATAGAATACTGTTAAAAAGGAAAAGGAGGCACCAAGGGTGTTAAAAGACATGGAATTAATCTGACAATATTAATAATATTCCATGCAGGGTTGTATTTGTTACACTCTCATGTGGGGAAAATCCCACAACATGGAGAAGCAATTAAGAGGGTGAAACAGCTGGGAATGAAATAAATGAGCAGTAAGATTTGAGCATTAGTACTTATATATTTAAAGGAGAATGTTTGTAGCTCATTCTGAATGTTTGAAATGAGGGGTCCTTGGTGGTCTCTGAGCTTGGTGGTTTTCTTGCAGATGTTTCATTCCTCAAACTAGGTAACATCATCAGTGCTAGTAGCACTGACTAGCACTGATGATGTTACTTAGTTGGGTAATGAAACTTCTGCAAGAAAACAACCAAGTTCAGAGAGCACCAAGAAGTCCTCACTTATATATTTATTTGTATCTCACTCTGAATGATAGTTTGGATTCTATTTATCATGAGGATTGGCAGTGTGGACTCCAGAATTTTGAAAGAGGGTGGCTTCAGCAGATGGTTGAATATTTTTAGACTGTGGGAAAATGGTGGGATGGAATGGGAAAATCCAAACCAAGTGTCTTCTTCTGAGCAAATTAGCAGATCCCCCACTGTGGTTTAGGAGATCATACAATTGGGATTCTAAATTCCATGTCCATCATATGACAACACATTTACAAGATGAGTAAACACATTTACAAGATGAGTAACCTTTAGTCCATGTTGTTGGAGCTCCAGAAATTCATTCCAGGATCCTGGATGATAATATCGTTGTACTTTCTGGTAAATTCCAACTTAGCAGGCTTACTGTTTTGATGTTTGGAAAAATGGCGGGAAACCATTTGTGATCGTTGACTAACTGTGTACACTACTCCAGTGTAGCCAGAATGAATCTGGTTTGCTCCTAAGTTCGAAATGTGTGAGTCATCCTCTCTCCTTAAAATAGAAGGATTTTGTAGAAACCATAGTGAAACAGAACATAGCTGTGATGACAGAAACTGGATCACTTCCCACATGTGAAGGTACCATTGATGACTCATACGGTCATAAGCCAGAGAAAGCCCTTGAACTCACATTTCTGTGTTTTTCTTCTCTGTGGCATCAACGCTACTTCTGAACACCAACTTAGGAAGCACTGTATGCCTTTTTGTGGCAAGGAAAGAGTAGGCAGGCTTCCAATTTTGCCATCAATCATCTTTAATAGCTTATGCAATTAATGTAATTTTGTTATTGAAGATGCCTTCTCGATGCAGAGGCTTGCTGGAGACAATTATGGTTTCCTTTCAATAATAATAAAGAAGAGATCATGCAATCTTGTGTTGCTTTTTTGAATTTAGAGCAATTAGGCCTGGCCATTTATAAAATAGGATAGTTTATAAAATATTCATGGAGATAGACAATATGACAGTCCTTTGAGATGCAATAGTTAAATGTCATCTGAATCAAATACTACAATTTAGGGAAAGGGTTGTGCGTTCTCTTTAAAATAAAAGACATACTTGGCAGAAGAAAGTTTGGGTGGTAGCTGCTTCAGGGATGATACCTTCTGAATGTCTTCAACGGCCTCTGTAAGGGTGATTCTACTGTCTTAGTTTTTGAAGGTTGAATCATGGCAACTAGACTAATTTTTTGTTGTTAGTTTGAGACGTTTCACTGTTCATCCAAGTAGACTCATCAACGAGAGCAAGCTAGTTAGGCAGAGAGTCATGGGAAGGTACCAACTCCTGCCCTACCAACTTCAGGGATTTCCTTCCCAAAATGTGTTGCAATATGTTGGTGTAGATTCTCTGTCATCCAGACAAAGATATTTGAAGGTTGTCTTAGTTCTTACTCTATCTACTCCTTTTTTACTTAATCCACAGTTTAATTCCCGGCCAAAATCCAGTGAACAAACAAACGGTGATTTCCTGACAGTGAGAACAATCCACCAGTGGAACAGCCTGCCTCTAGAAGTTGTGGGTGTTCCATCCCTTGGAGGCTTTTAAGGAGATCCACCTGTCTGGAATGGCATAGGGTCTCCTCTTTGAGCAGGGGATTGGACTATAAGACCTCTAAGGATTCTATCCAGTTCTGATATTCTATGTTCCTTCACACCGTAAGAGTTTGGGGAAAGGAGATGAAGTAGAAGACAACCAACAGAAGCAGCAGATCCAGGACTTTCTTGAGGAAGGTCTTTCTCCTTAATAGGGTGTGAAACGTGAGCGAATATTAGGGCTCTAGGACGGTAGGTAATTATCTAGAGATGCAAGCAGTTGGGACAATTTTCAGAACTAGAGTGTAGAGAGACACACACTATGACCTTGGAGAAGCTATGCAGTGACTGTTACAAAAATAAAAACATACTTTAAGCCTGGGAAATGAGGAAGGTGTAAAAAGGAGAAAAAAAACCCCTCAAAACTAATTCCACCCTAACTCCCTGCGTTATAAAAATGCAAACTTTCAAGATTTCGTTACTAGATCAATACAGTATAATTCTGTCCAGCTTGTAAAGTTGGTTTCCTGACCTGGACAACCTTGAAGGATTGACATAGAAGTAATTCTTCCATTGTTACGTAATGCATGTGGCCCCTCTCATCATTATTATATAACTAATTATATACATGCAATCCTCAACTTACAACCTTGTGCTTCGCTTAGCAACAGAAACACTGGGTGTATTTGTCTTATCCTACCTTCCTTTAAGTGTTAGGTGATGTTATGAATTTCTCTTATGGAAAATTTAGCTTCTCTCTTTCTTGGAATCAATTTATTCCAATCTATACTGGAAGGTATATTTACTAACTCATAAATGTGTAAATCTATCTATCTATCTATCTATCTATCTATCTATCTATCTATCTATCTATCTATCTATCTATCTATCTATCTAGAGTTAAACATGAATATATATATATATATATATATACACACACACACACACATCACATCACACACACACACACACACACACACACACATATGTATGTATGTATGTATGTATATAGGTAGGTAGGTATAGGTAGGTAGGTCTAGGTGTTTGTTTTGTTTTGCCAACAAAACCAGCATGTTTTAACTCTGTTGACTGTTCTGTTTCAAGTTCCTGCTATTTATTTTATTTTATTTTATTTTATTTTATTTTATTTTATTTTATTTTATTTTTATTTTATTTTATTTTATTTTATTTTATTTTATTTTATTTTATTTTATTCTTCTGCCATACAGAAGCAAATGCTGCCAGGCAACGTATACATGGCGTTTGAGTCTTCAAAGTGTAGAGCAATTAAAGTCACGCTAAATCTCCTTTGCTCCCCAGAACTCGCAGGATCTAACGGCATTAACTTGACCCAATTAAATGGTTACTCTCTGATGACTGGCTGTCTAGACATCTTAAATATTTGCTCTGTGGTGTCCCCTGCAGTTCATAATTAAAGAGTTACATGAAACCTACAGGATGTTTTACAAGCCAGATCAGAAATTATACAGATTTTGCATGCAATAAATGTATAGACAAGCGCATGAATGCATACACGTGCGCTCAGATTTTGATTATAGGGAACATATGAATTTGAGTGTCTTTCTTCTGTGTGTGTCTGTGTGTTCATGATCTAAGCAATTAAGAAACCAAATGTCTAAGATAGAAAAAAGCACTACAGCCTTTCTTCTGTTTTAAGGCGAAATGATTGTCACAGTGGCTGATACATTTACATTGGGTCTAAGGCAGGGATATTAATGATCTGGCATTGATTGGAGGGTTAAGACAAAACAAAAGGGAGAATTTAACACAATGCTTTCTAGAAACCGCTGCCATGAATTCTAACATGCAGTGAAGAACGTTAGTTTAGACAGATTTTAGCAGGAGTGGAAAAAGTCTTCAAGAATAGGACGTTGACAGCGATGGGGCTCTGTTTGCCGCTATGCGTGTTGGGTTGAATTGTAGTCTTGAGATTCAAAATGGGATTAAATTAAAATTGGGATATGTGAAATGGAAAAATAAAGATCAAGTCACGATCAAGGGCTCCAACACTGGAGGTTTTTAAGAAGAGTTTGGATAACCATTTGTCTGAAATGTGTCAAAAGTCTTCTGATTGAGCAGGGGATGGACTAGAAGACCTCCAAGGTCCCTTCCAACTCTTTAATTCTTTATTCTCCTGATTTTGTCCTGACTTAAGGAAGAAAATCCTTTGTTTAAAATATATATGCATATATAGGTTCATCAGCCAGCTATATATAGGTATAGTTATAGAGCATTGCACACCAACTAGAACAACGAGACCCAAGGACAGTTTTTTCCCTGAATGCCATTGCTCTGTTAAACAACTAATTCCCACAACAGTATCCAACTATTTACTAACACTGTATTACTATTATTCTTCTCATCCTTCCTATTACCTATCTCCTCCCACTTATGACTGTAACCTTGTTGCTTGTACCTTTACAATTTATGTTGTTTTATTTAGTTTCCTAGCATGATTTGATTGCTTATTTAGTATCCTATGACTATCACTAAGTGTTGTATCTTATGATTCTTGATGAATGTATTTTTTTAATGTACACTGAGAGCATATGCACCAAAGACAAATTCCTTGTGTGTCCAATCCCACTTGGCTAATAAAGAATTCTCTTCTAAAAACAAAACAAAAAAACCTAAGCAGTCTTTACCTGCACAAACAATTCATTAACTGCCTTTAGTCTTATGTCCTTAATATGAATGTGGATATTTAAATAAATCTGAGTTTGTTGCATGCCTATTACATAATCATTTTCTTAAAAAATATAGACCACTTGCCCAGCAGAAATTAGATTCACCAGGCTTGAAATGTTGGACTTAAGACAACTTAGAACTATGCTTCCTATGGTCTGACCTAAGCTTAGTACACAAAAGTGTCTGCTACAATGTCCTACCTGTCAATGACTACTTCAGTTTCAACCATAATAGCACACGGGCAAACAATAGATACAAACTCAAAGTAAACTGCTCCAAACTTGATTGCAGAAAATATGACTTCCTCAACAGAGTGGTCAACACCTGGAACTCACTACCTGATTCTGTTGTTACATCCTCAAACCTCCAAAACTTCTAACCTTAAACGGTCTACATTGGATGGTCTGTAAGGGGGCTTGCATAAGCACACCAGCGAGCCTACCATTCCTGTCCTACTGTTTCCACTTATTCATTCATATTCATTTATTATGTATATACTTATATCAGTTTATACTTATATGTTTATATGTTATGTTAATACTTATACTTGTTTTCTTATACATGCTTGACAAACTAAACTGACTAGCTAACTAAATAAAATAAATGATTGTTCCTCCAATTTAATGGTTTCTGTTCTTTTTCCAGGCTCTTTAAAAAATCAGTGTTCTTTCGGGGTGGATTTTTACAGAGAGCTCGTTAAGAAAGTTCAGCCTTGACATGCAAAAAATAAAATAAAAACCAGACAAAAATGGACCCGTCAAGAAGCCTACAATGTTTTTCAAATATTTCCCATGTTCCTTCTGGTTGTATCCAAAAGGGGACTTCTGAACTCTGCTACCAAAGGTGAGAGAAAATGCGATCCCTTCCGTGGCATAATTAATGTCTGTAATAAGGGTTCCCCTGACACTCTTGGGAAAATAACTCTGGAAGCGCCATCGCGTTTGAACCGCCATGAAATATTTAGGAGCCATCAATATGCTCCTCCCTTAAAGTGACAATGTCAAATTGGATTTATTACAGCCCCTAGGCCTTGTGGGAAAAGCCCCTATTGAACGATAAGCTGCTCCCTGTTCCTGAAAATGCAAATCGGACGCCGCTTTACTCCTTGGCAGCTGGACGGATCTGCAAACAATGTCAAACATTCAGGAGTGTGGTGCTACCTCTCTGGATTATGTTGGCACTGTTGTGTTCCTGGGGAGTAGTGCATAGGAAGTGTATACTCTTGGGTTGTTGTTGTTTTTTCAAATGGACAGATTCTCCACCAGAGCCAACAGTATTAGATATGAGCAAGCAAAACTCCTTAACTGTTCGTTAATGTGATCCTATTTAAATGTATTTATCACTTTGGGGATTTACAAGAGTCTGTGTGCCCAACAGTTATTGGCTGAGAATTCTATTGATTTTTTTGGGGGGGGAGGGGTGGATGCTTCTAAGGGTAAATAATTCTTCCATTCTCTCTGAAAGAAATCTTCTGTCCTTACCTTCAGTCTTCTAAGTGTAATCTGCTTGAAACTCTGGAAAGCGGTAGGAGAAGAGAGTATTTGTAGCTCTGGGTTGAACTGTGGGGTCCTTGGTGCTCTCTTGATTGTTTGCTTACTCTCATTTTATGTACTGTACTAGTGTCTTGTCCTGTTAGTGTTGGTGGGAATGGACTTGGTGTTCCCTTGACTGGACTGTTGTTTACTGTTAGGCTTGTTTGTCTGATGGTAGTTCCATGACTGGGGTTGATTTCTGTCTTGATTGTTGGTCTAATGTTAACCTTGGTGTTAATCTCTGCTCATCTGGGTGTTCAGTACTGCTGAGGAGGCGTTTTGGTCTTTTCGTTTGCCTCTTTTAAATGGTATTAGATGTTGTTCATTTCTATGTGCTTGTTGATGGCTGATTTGTCTGAGTGCCAAGTGCGAAACCACTGAAGAATTCCTGAAAGTTTAGCACAGGGCAAACCACTAATATATAAAATAAGAACAAACTCCACACCCTTCTAGCACTGATGACATTACCTAGTTGGGTAATGAAACATCTGCAAGAAAACAGCCAAGCTCAGGGAGCACCAAGGACACCCTCATTTCAGCCCTGAGCTACAAATATTCTCTTCTATTACTATTTTCTAGAGTTTCAAACAGATTACACTTAGAAGAATGAAGATTTCTTTCAGGGAGAATTCTTTACCCTTAGAAGAATTTTTTTCAGAATCAATAGAATTCTCAGCCAATTACTGTTGGGCCCACAGACTCTTTATGAACGCCAAAGTGATAAATATATTTAAATAAGATTGCATTAATAAAAGGTAAGAAGTTTTGCTTGCTCATAGTTAATATTGTTGGCTCTGGTGGAGAATCTGTTCTTCTCCTCCTCCTCTTCTTCCTCCTCTTCCTCCTCCTCCTCCAACTTCACTCCCTTCTAGTTCTGATGATGTTACCTAGTTGGGCAAGAAAACAACCATGCTCAGAGAGCACCAAGGACCCCACAGACTCCTTCTCCTCCTCCCTCCTCCTCCTCCTCCTCCTCCTCCTCCTCCTCCTCCTCCTCCTCCTCCTCCTCCTCCTCCTCCTCCAACTTCACTCCCTTCTAGCACTGATGATGTTACCTAATTGGGTAACAAAACCTCTACAAGAAAACAACCAAGTTCAGAGAACACAGAAATGGTTCAAGGACCCATTTCTCTATTTCATTAATTTCTGCCTCACGAGGTCTTATTCAGTAGAGGGCAACTTTCCATGTTCCAAGAGTTGTATGTCACCTCTTTAAGTAGAAGCATAAAAAACATGCCATTGCAGAATTTTTTAAAAAGAGCAAAATTCTCCCTCCCAAAGGCTTAAACCGAAGGCACCAAATGACATCAGTGGGAGCCTGCGAGCTGTTCCTGTACACTAGTTAAGCCACATGTTTGTATGGGAGAATATATTAAAGCCCATCTGTTTGAACCATATTTAATGTTATAAATTAGGAAAACATCAAAAATGTCAGAAGACAGCAAGCAGCACTTCTCTGTTGTCTTTGAGCTTCATATTTATTAGACTAGTTTGTTATCAAACTATCCTTCCAAACATGAAAAGAACAGCAGGCCTTCTGGAGAGCCAGATGGCCGGGATGGTTTTGAAACAGATTCTGGAAGGGTTGAAGAGTATACATATTTCACCAACATCATCCCTTCCTTTTTTAAAGAAAGAAAAAGAATGGGGGAGGGGTGAGATATAGTTGAATTCCCAGAAGAACTAATTTTTTTGTGTGTGCATACCCAGAAATACACAAACATGTCTCTCTGTGATGATAATGTACAGTACTGGATTTTTTTAAAGATACAGATACAGATTAACAGAGTTGGAAGAAACCTTGTAGGTCATCTAGTCCAACCCCCCACCCAAGCGGGAGACAGATGGGAGTCCAATCTCTTCTTGAAAGCCTCCAGGGATGAAGCTCCCACAACTTCTGAAGGCAACTTCTGCTCCTTGGGTTGATTGTTCTCACTGTCAGAAAGTTTCTCCTTATTTCCAGATTGATTTTCTCCTTGTTCAGTTTCCATCCATTGTTCCTTGTCTGGCCTTCTCTTCCCACACTAAGAACAATTACTACCAACCAACCTTCCATCGAGAACCTGCATACTGCACGAATCAAAAAGACGGCTGTGAAAGTATTTACAGACCCCTCACATCCTGGACATAAATTGTTTCAACTCCTACCCTCAAAATGACACTATAGAACACCGCACACCAAAACAACTAGACACAAGGACAGCTTTTTCCCAAACACCATCACTCTGCTAAACAAATAATTTCCTCAACACTGTTCAACTATTTACAAAGTCTGCATTACTATTACAATTAATCTTCTCCTCACTCCTTATTGCCCATCCTCTCCCACTTGTGACTGTATGACTGTAACTTTGTCGCTTGTATCCTTACGATCTATATTGACTGTTTCCTAGTATGATTTGATTGCTTATTGTACCCTATGACTATTCTTAAGTGTTGTACCTTATGATTCTTGACTCTTGACGAATGTACCTTTTCTTTTATGTACTTGGTACTTCTTGAAATATTATGCCCATTTCAACATGTAATTTCAGTTCAGAGATTTCTTTCAAAGCCAGAACAAATTGTCTCTCTGAATCTCATCTAAAAATTGAACTAAGTTGTCGAATTAAACCGGATGCCTCTTCATTGATTGGATGAGTGAAAGAACTTTAGCACGTGCCCCAAATCAATTAGGAAAATCAAATTCAATGTTCCAGATAAATTCACGTTACTTACCTATATTGAACTGATGATCTGAAATGAATATGATCTTCAAATCACATAGAAGCAACTACACAAACAGACAATTTTGGCACTCCCTAAATCCTTCAAACAAATAAATATCATATACACACACATGCATACATACCTAGACCTAGACCTACATGTGTGTGTGTGTGCGTGTGTGTGTGTAATCACAGTCCATTTTAAACACAGCAGAATAATGGTTCTTGAGAATTAACAAAATAATTAGAACTCAGAATAAAATAAGTTCCTATTATTTTATTCTGTACTATTTATAAGATTCTGTAAACCTTCAGATTTATTTTACAGCAGTTTGATCAAGGTTCTTGAAGCCTTCATTGTTAAATAGCTGTCCAATATTAAATATGATTTTGTAAATCACAGCATTGTTGCATGTATAAGAAATTCAAGCTGACAAAACCCCGTTTTTCCCTCTTTCTCTCTCGCCAGTCAATCCTTTTTTATATCTCATGATAACGACGCAGGTGAATTTTATCATTCTTTCCACCCTACTGGTAATGAACAAATTCACTGCTTATTACTTTGGACTTGATCTCTGGCAAAACACCCCTGGAACAAACAATTTGATTTGTCAACCCCTCTGCAAGAAGTCCTCAATCAGTGTCACTAATCCAAATTTAAAAAGCAAAGTGCATTTGACTGCAGGACCCCAAGACTGATTAGAGCTTCAGGTTCGGTGAATTGCACGAGACAGGACAGCAATCAGATTATTAACTCCACTTGAAAATACTTGCTGGTACCTCAGGATTAGCATGCATATTTTGATATAGATCGATAAGCAATCTCCTTTTGATAAGAAATGGCTGCAACATTCATTTGGCTGATCAAAGGTAGATATCAGTGTTCAGTGACAGCTGGCTATTGTTTCCTGCTTTCTCTACAGGAGAGAGTGTCTATTTAAAAAAAAAGTAAAAGCAAGAAAAACAAAGAAAAACTCCAGCTTCTTTATACCATCGTAGTGGAAAGCCAACAGAGAGTTGGGGGAAAAAAAACCTGCTTCTGGAGACCCAAACACAATTAGCAGAGAAAGAAGTTTGACTTCTTCAGAAGGTATTGCAAGCCATCGCCGTGAATGTGCCGAGAATATACAAAACACCAGGATAAAAAGGGTTCCATGGAACTCATCACCCTTAGAAGGATTTGTTCCAGCATTTTCTGGAGTTTATCACTGATAACAACAGGGACGCGGTGGCCTAGTTGGCTAAGGCGCTGAGCTTGTTGATCAGAAAGGTTGGCAGTTCGGAGGTTCGAATCCCTAGCGCCACGTAACGGAATGAGCTCCTGTTACTTTGTCCCAGCTTCTGCCAACCTAGCAGTTTGAAAGCATGTAAAAATGCAAGTAGAAAAATAGGGACCATTGATGGGAAGGTAATAGCGTTCCATACACCTTTGGAGTTTAGTAGTGCCAGCCACATGACCACGGAGGCATCTTTGGACAGCGCTGGCTCTTCGGCTTTGTAACAGAGATGAGCACTGACCCCTAGAGCCGGAAATGACTACACATATGTGTGAGGGGAACCTTTACCTTTAACTGATAACAGAGGCCCAAAGGAAGTCTGGGGAAGGTGAAAAACAATGCTCCCTGAAGTTCTTGTAGGCCATACCCACCATGGCCATGCTGGCCCAGCAACTGGGCAGAGAACCGGTTGTTGGGATTTTTGAATCATACTTCTGGTTTTAGGTGTCTTTTCAATTTTCTCATGGAGGAAATCTATGAGCATTTCTTTCTGAGAATTAGGAGTGTACAAAGCTATTGGTGTTGATATCTCATTTTTGCAAATCTCTCAATGTCACATCAACTCAGTCATCCATTTCCCCCACCATTCATTCTATAAGCTTGTTTCTTTCCTCTACCGGGTCGATTAAATAATAGTCACATCCACATTTGCCTAGACCAGGTCCGTGAAAAGGACTCGCTAGGCAGACAAAAATGCTGAATCCAATCTAAACTCACGTAATAACTGCCTTGCTTAGGAACAGAACTTCTGATCCCACTCTTAGTTGTAAACTGAGGATTATCTGTGTTGTATTTAATCGGACTGCCGTTCATTGTCTGAATTTAAATAGATTCGTGCAATCCGTTGTTCTCCCTCTTGCTTATTGCAATCTTGCAAAATTTTAGCAACCCAATCCTGAACCACTTCCAAAACCAAGCTGTCAAAACATGAATGTGATGAATAAAGTCTACAAAGGATGGTTGCAAGGAGTTGGCCATGCCTAGTTTAATGAAAAAAAAAAAGGACCAGGGATGACATATAAAAGCAGTCTTCTGATATCTGAGGGGCTGCCAAAAAGAAGAGAGGGTCAGCCTATTTGCCAAAGTACCGGAAGGCCAGACAAGGAATAATGGATGGAAACTAATCAAGGAGAGAAGCAACCTAGAACTAAGGAAGAATTTCCTGATAGAATATATTAATCAGAGGAAATGTTTGCCTCCAGAAGTTGTGGCTTCTCCATCACTGGAGGTTTTGAAGAAGAGATTGGACAACCTTTTGTCCGAAATGCTTGAGCAAGGTCAAGCACTTCCAAGATCTCTTTCAACTCTGCTATTCTGTTCTGTTCTGTTCTAATATGGTATATTTGGACCTTTGAAAGGCACATGCACAGTGAAGGGCCAGCTACAGGAATATAATTCAGGCACCTTGGCCAATACTAACGTTTCCCAGTCTTTCAGCCGAGGAAAATCAGAATAAAAATCCGATTAATAATTGAAGAATAATATGCCTTAGCCAACACCATCTAGTTTTGAAAGAATGAATATATAGCTTTAACACTCTGCTGGCTTAATGCCCAGGAGTTGAAGCTAACTTCTGATAAATCTCTTTTTCTATTATGGGACTCTGGAAAGTTGATTTTCCTCATCTGTCAAAATGAATCACTTAAGAACCCACATTCTTTGGGAAATGAGCAGTTTTACTTCCGAATACAATGTCTATTTAGCATCAGAGGGAAATATTGTACCTTCCCACTCTCTTTTTAAGCCAAATATGTTAACTAAATACAGACACACAGAGACGCTATCGTTTGACCATTTCTTTCATACATTCTGCTTATTTAATTTACAGAGGAAAATATATATTTTTTTTTAAAAAAAAGAAGGAAACAGGAGGAAGAACGTAAAGGAATGATGAAATTATTCACCTGGTCTACATTTCTGATTCCAGGCTTCTGAATTTGTTATCTATTTGCAGACCCAAAGGAGCTCTTCTAAAAGGCAACTGGATTTTTTTTTTTTCCTTGAAAATGTTTTTCATCTTATCCAAGAAGCTTCTTTAGTTCTGGTGAATGGTGGGGATTGAACAGTTCTGACTAAATAGTGGGGGTTGAACTACCATTCAGGCAGAACTGAAGAAGCTTCTTGGATACGAAGCAAAACGTTTTCAAGGGGAAAAAAAAACAAGGAAGTCCAGTTGCCTTTTGGAAAAGCACTTTTGGGACAACCAAGAGCTGGATGGTTGCATATCTCCATAGATATCTAGGCAGACATGATTGATTGATTGATTGATTGATTAGGTGTCACCTTGTCAGATTTGGCTCTTAGTGTCCACCTGGTTAGATTTTCTCCAGGATGATCTGAACGTAACTTAGTCTTTCAGCTCTCCCAATAGTGCCCCGCTATTACTATAATTGAATCTTTCCACCATGCTGCTCATCGTCCTTCGCTTCTCTTTCCTTCCACCGTTTCCAGCCTAAAAGCCTTTTTCAGAGACTGGGAGAGGGAGGGAGGGAGGGAGGGAGAGACACAGAAAGGCAGAAAGAGGGAGGGGGGAAGAGAGAGAGACCGAGACAGAGAGCGGGTAGGAGAGAGCAAGACAGAGAGAGACAGAGGGAGGGAGAGACACAGAGACAGGGAGGGAGGGAAGGAGAGAGAGAGAGAGAGAGAGAGAGAGAGAGAGAGAAATAAGTTGGTGGAATTCAAGTCGAATATATCAGGGTAAAATTGGAGTAGACAAAGCCCCCATAAAAATGAAATTAATCCCAAGGCTATTACCTTTGTCCCCAATGTGGCAGATATTAGCTGTTTTCAGGAAACCAGAAATCCCTACAAGAGTGCTTTTAAGGTTGTTGTTTTTTTTCCCCTCTTTTCAGGGAGGGAGAGAAAGGCTTAAGTTTAAACTTCAATAAAATCCAAATTTATGTGCAATCAGATTTATCACTGGCCTTCCATTATTGCTGAGACTGGCTGTCCCCCCCTGCCCCCGCTGGCTCCCTTTTTCATGAACTGGAATAAGATATAGGCTGTTGCCTTATCAGGCATTTGGTTACTGATGGCACAGAGATCTTTCATAACTCTTGATAAATTACATTAAGTGCTTTTTCACGTCTCTGCCCCCAACACAAAACCCACCCAGATGTATTTTTACAGTGACGGTAATATGAGTATAAAATAGGGTTAAAGCCTGAACCAAAAAAATGGGTTCCATAATATCATTAATATTGTATACTTATTTATTATTAAACATTATATATTAATAACTATTTATAATATTCCATCATATTACTGCTAATAATAATAACTGGTCCCACCCTAAAAAAAATCTTGGCTGGCCTTTAGAATATCTGCACATTAGCACATTTGTCAATTACAAAATGTCACATTGCTTGCATCTACACATTTACTACAGGTAGTTCTTGATTTACAACAGTCCATTTAGTGACTATTTGAAGTTATAATGGCATGAAAAAGTAACTTAGGAGCATTTTTCACTCTTCTTTATGTTTTAGCAATAAGATGTAAATAATCATGATTTGTTGAACTGTTATCAGACAGAACATTAGTTAAAACATTAGTGAAAATATTTGCCATGTTTTAGGCAAATCGTGGTTGAAATGAAACTCCCAGGAGGGCAGAGAAGAACAACAAAGATGGTTAGTGGGCTGGAGGATAAAACTTATGAAGAACGGTTCCAGGAATTGGGTACTGCAGGAATCTAGTCTAGAGAAAAGAAGGGAAAATGTGGGGAAGGGGAAGGAAAGGAAGGGGAAAATGTGATTGCAGTGATCCAGTATTTGAGGGGCTTCCAAGAAAGAAAAGGGGGTCAATTTATTCTCCAAAGCACCTGCGGGCAGGAGAAGAAACAATAGTTGGAAACTAATCAAAGACAGAAGCAACCTGGAATTAAGGAGAAACTTCCTAACTGTGAGGACAATTAACCAGTGGAACTGCTTGCCTCCAGAAGTTGTGGTTGCTTCATCTCTGGAGGTTTTTAAGAAGAGACTGGACAGCCGCTTGTCTGAAATGGTATAGGGTCTCCTGCTTGAGCAGGGGGTTGGACTAGAAGACCTCCATGGTCCCTTCCAACTCCCCATATTCTATGTTCTATGACTTTACTCGGAACAACTTACATCCTGTGATGGGAGCTTTAACACCATCAAAAGCAACATCTACTTATCCCAGAGAAGGGCTCAGTAGATGCATAAAAATGCCAAATTCAGTCTAAATGCTTGACCGACTATTAAACAAACCAAATGTTAAAACGTTGCGATATTTATGTACTTCCTTTACCAAGCACATCTAAATTATATCCAAGTAACCAAAATAACTTTACAATCCCCAAGGCAGGTCACAACTTTTGAGTGTCCCTAATGTTTGGAAATTGAACGTTGAAAAATTTGACACACCCTTCCAACAAACTATCATCATAAGCAAGGAGAAGGGAGAAGGAGGAAAATATAGGGTTAAAAAAGGATAGGGGAGAACAATTCCTACTCCTTTTTTGAAAATGTTCTCTGATGTTTTTTAAATTTTATTTTTATTCAACCCTGGAACCAGAAATTCTTCTTCTTCTTCTTGATAGGGACGTCCTGATGAAGTGTTCCTCTTAAATGGCAAGAGCTTTGATAAGAGATAGAATTGCTGGATATTAAGCTGATCAAATTGTCCTAAATTCCATGGGATATAATTTCTGCTTTTAGCAAATATATTCTTAAAGAAATATTGAACAGCAACAGGCTCAACTGAGCACCTAAGTGTAACAACTGGATGCCTGGTGGTTCTTGTTTTATTTGCATTTGGCCAGAAAATGAGAAGAAGAAAAAAGACCGTAAAATCTATAGGAACAGTATAGTCTAAATTACATGTCCAGTTTCCTGTTCCATTTGTTGGTTTCAAGCTCCATGCTTTACAATAATGTATCAAGGTCCTAAGCATTCTTTTACTGCATAAATCCTTCAAAGTTTAACATGAAAAAAAAAAAAAAACCTCAAGTAAAGCTGGTTTCTATATTGTTTGGACATAATGCAGCGCTCAGTCTAAATCATAAGGGAATAAGGCACTTAAAATAGGGTGTCACATTTCGTGGTAATAAATAGCAGATTGATTCAACCTCCCAGTTGATCCCGCCCGTTTACTTATGTACAAGATGGAAAATATACTACTGAAGCTACCGTGATTTACTCTTAGGGAATGAGACACTCTGTATTAGCTTAAATAATTGCAGGAGTCCAGCACTGACAATTTATTTCAGCCTTAAGCCAACCCAGGATTGTATAAAGTTGCTATGCATACAACACTTGCATTACGGCTTCAAGAAAGCTCGCTGCAGTACCTAAACACGCAGTTTGTTTTGCCTTAGGGAAAGCATTCGTTTTAGCTCAGAAAAGGTCCTAAATTGACGGGAACTCTGTTTCTCGATTGTTAAATATTCAGAAAGTTTCATTTAGGTGGGTTAAAGGCCCGTGTCCTGGAACAGCCCTTCTCAACCTTTCAGCCCTGCCTATTTTATGGATGTATTTATTGCAGAGTAACAGACCTTGGAGGTCTTCTAGTCTAACCCCTATCCCACTTCAGGCAAATGATTGTTCAGGCTCTTCAACAAAGCCTCCAGTAATGGAGCTCCCACAACTCCTGGGGGCAAAGTCGTTGCACGGATTGGTTGTTCTCACTGTCAGGAAATTGCTCCTTAGTTCTACATTGGTTCTCTCCACGATTGTTCTCCATCCTTTGACTTGCCTTCAGGTGCTCTGGAGAACAGGTTCAACCCCTGTCCCCCTTCTTTGTGGAAGCCCCTTAGATATTGGAACATCACCATGATATCATCCCTCATCCTTGCATTTGCATTGCATTGATATCAAATGGATAATCTGGTGAATCTCAGTGGTTTGGATGGTAGATAACAGAAAAATATTGAAGTATTAAATATTAAATATTTAATCAATCAATTCTTCTTCTTCTTCTTTTTCTTCAGCGTTTGTCTCGCGTTCGGGCGAGGTCCGCTAACTTTCTCACACGGTGCAGGTGCGCCGTGCTTTCCGCGTGGGCCATTTCGTTGATTTTTGGCGCAGGCCAATGGTCTCCTGCGCCCGTCAGTTCCCGAGCGCGGTAGCATTGGGCGTGTGTTTTGTAGTGGACGTTTCCACCCTGTTGATGCGGCATTTGAGTACTCCAGCCGGCCTGTCGCGCGTGGGCCTGTCGTCGGAGGGTCTGCTCTCAGTTACGGTCAGCGTTTGACGGCTTCGCGCATCCAGGGGACACCACTTGGAGGTGGCAGACCACTCGTCCCCCATTTAATCAATCAATTAAATATTTAAATATTAAAACAACCATAACATGTTTAAAAAAACCCAAAATATCAATCATAAAAAGACCCAATGGAAGCAAAGTCAAAGACCAAGCTCGTAAGCCCATGAAAGCACGTTGAAAAAAACTCAAGATCCCATCAGGGTTTCATCTCTTTCATCTAATATTTATTGACAGTATATGGACCCCTAACATGATTAAAGAGATAAGAGAATCCATTGCTTAATGCTGGAGCCCATGCTTTGCACAGAAAGAGTCACAGGTTTAATCCTCCCGCACTTGGTAGGATCAGTAAAATTTGGTGTATCCCATCCGGAGGGTGAAGATTAATAGATGCCCTACTTGTTTACAGAATGGTACTACATTTACTGTCAGTTTTGATACTTATTTAAAGAAGAGATTTAAACATAATCATTATCTTCTATCAAATTTCAAGTAAGGATTTTCTTTGCTTGGAGCTAAATCAGAAAAAAATCAGGTGTATGAAACCTCTGGTCACTAGTATACCTGATTGTCAACTTATTTTAATTTTTAAGAAAATGTTTACCCCGTTTGTCCGTGTGTGTGTGTGTGTGTGTGTGTGTGTGTGTGTGTGGCTTTAAAAGCACAACTATAATGACATGGGAAAATACCGGAACAAAGCTGAATAACATACATACATACATACATACATACATACATACTCCAGCCAAAAGGTAGTATAGACACTATTTAAAAAAAAAAAAATCAGTTCAATATAATTATTTGTGGATGTGCATTATAAAGATTGCCAAAGGAATCCCCAGAAGAACAGATGTTTAAGGTTTGAGTCAGGCAATCAATGGTGGGCTGGTTCTTTAATCTGCTAAATTTTTGCTTGACAACAATTTGTCATCCATCCCTGGAGCCAAGGGGGAAAATGCTAGGTACATTACAAGCATTAACGATTGCAAAAGAAGATCCTGTATATAACTGGGAGGCCATAAAATTCCAGCTGATCTGAACATCAAAGGGTTTGCTAGAGAGGGCAAACTTCTAAGAAAAAGATTAGATAATGGCCACAGAGAACAGGTGCAATTTAAGGATAGTAAATTGGGTTACAGGAAGTCTCAGAAAATATTTTGCTTTCAGAAACAAAAAAGCAATAATTTGTCTTCTTTTCCCATGAAGTGGTTCCTTCTAAGGAGCACGTGACAATTCGAGTTTGTGACAGGAAGGAAATGTTTCCATTGTGTTTTGGACATTCAGTTCTTATTAATGTTACTATTCTTAACTGTTTTCAGGAACCACAGAGGGACCTTGTGGCTTTTTGGTAGCTGATAGGAGTCCAGATCTTTATGAAGATGCTTAGCTGACATTGAGGTTGGTGTTGAAGCGCTCTTGCTAAGGTGGTTTGCAAAATAATGTTCCCATCTAATTCTTCTCCAGAATTCTGTTCCAACATCTCCTCTGATAGATCGATGTTCCTACAGCCCCTTTGGATGCAAGCTAAATTTAGACAATACTGCTGCATGGGTGCGATAGAAATTCCTCTTTGCTCTTGTAGATGCTGGAAGAGACTGAGGAAGAGAGAAATACAATTAGGAGGATACAGTGAGGTAAAGTAAAAATGTTCCGCTGTAGCCAATGAGGCCTTGCCTGGATGAAGAAAACTGTGTCAACAGAAGAACTGCGTCAACTGTCAACAGAAGAAGAGGGATACGACACCACCTAACTCCTGTTTACGTCAATTGTTCTTTCAGCGGTTCCAAGAAGGTTCCAATTTGCAGTCTGATTCAGATGACCCTGAGAACACAGATAAACCCTCAAGTGGCCTCAACAACTCTCAGAAAGAGTGCAAATGACCAGATTATTACAAGGAATATAAATCCTTCCATCCCTCCACCATTCAGTCAGAAGCGAAGAAGCTTCAAGGGAAATGTCTTCAAAGGAAAAAAAATTAAAAGCTGTCTTTTGAAAAAAACAACAACAACCTTTTGGACAACCATGACCTAAACGACTGAGAACCTCCACAAACATTAAAATTATTGATACACTGCTACAAGACTTTGGAAGAGGCACAAAAGGAGATGGCTTGGAAAGGAAATTGGAGAAATTTCTTGAGGACAACAAAAGAGAATCCTTAACATGCTCAGTTGGGCCAACCAACAATCAATCTTCCTTAGGTTGTCCCCAGAGGTTTAAAAATATAAAAACTGAGAATGCTGAACAACACTTTAAACTAAAACAGAAAGTGTAGCCTGTGTGTAGATGTCTTAAAGAGACCTCTTAATGGGAAGCTGATAGCTAAGTGAAATTTACATCTTAATCAGTTTATTTATGATGGAGGGAACTGCATTCCCCCATATTACAATAATACAGAGAACCTTCTTAGCTGGTAATTTTCATTTTTCTCTTAAGATGACAGCAGAATGTATCTCATTCAACAAAAGAGTATCATTCTTTGTACAATAGGATCTCCTTATGTGCTGATTAACCCAAGAATCAAATTCATTTCCGCTGTAAACTGAGAAGCAAGGAAACATTTATTTGAAATATTTTACAGTAGCTGACATGCACAATATTTCATTCCGTTCTCATTTTAAGTGGGGTTGCAAACAGGCCTGGTATGAAGCAATGTCTCTGATCAGGCTTACAACTGTAGACAAATTTGATTATATTCCTCCCCTTTGATGTTTGACTTCCTGGGCATTTTTTGCATATGAACATAGAAGTCCCTGGAAATGAGCTCTCCACCACTGGAATAAAAAGCAGCCTGAAGCAGCTTAAGAATCTGGTGCCCCCAAATCCAAAGTGTGCCAAGGTCTGAGCCCCTAGATATAACCATCATAAATGAAATAATTTACATGTCATTATTTCCGTTGTGATTTTTGTTAGACCAGTTCACACTGCTGAATTAACACCTTCACATTTTTCACTTCCTAACAATTTCTTGGAGAGGGAGTGTCCTTCCTTCCTTCCTTCCTTCCTTCCTTCCTTCCTTCCTTCCTTCCTTCCTTCCTTCCTTCCCTCCCTCTATTTTCCTCTCTTCTTCCTTTCCTCCCTCCCTCCCTCCTTCCATCCCGCTCTCCCTTCCTTGTATAGATCTATTGATTCTTCTGTCAATTTATTGATCCATTCAACATTCCACATGGCAGGAACATAGACCATGGTATTTCTTCATTAATTCATGGTTGCATTATTACAATTCATAGCTGGTTAATGGGAGATGATAACAGATAACAGATAATCCAAGTTCGGAGGGGACCTTGTAGGTCATCTAGTCCAACCCCCTGCCCAAGCGGGAGACCCTACACCATTTTTGACAATTGGAAGTCCAATCTCTTCTTGAAAGTCTCAAGTGATGGCACTCCCACAACTTTGGAAGGCAAGCTGTTCCATGGGTTGATTGTTCTCACTGTCAGAAAGTTTCTCCTTGTTTCCAAGTTAAATCTCTCCTTGTTCAGTTTCCATCCATTATTCCTTGTCTGGCCTACAGGCGCTTTAGAAAACAGCTTGACCACTTCCTCTCTGTGGCAGCCCCACAAATATTGGAAGACTGCTATCCTGTCTTTCCTGGTCCTTCTCTTTACTAGACTAGCCAAGCCCAGTTCCTGAAACCATTCATCGTATGAATGGAGTCCCATTTCCTTCCTTCCTTCCTTCCTTCCTTCCTTCCTTCCTTCCTTCCTTCCTTCCTTCCTTCCTTCCTTCCTTCCTTCCTTCCTTCCTTCCCCCTCTCTCCCCCCAATCTATATCTAACTATCTGGGCCTACAATTTATTTTGTGGGGAGAGAATTGAGGAAAACAATAAGCAGAGTATGTGATCAAAGGGAAGAGTTCATCTATATATAATTTTATTTCTTTCCCTCTGTGGATTTTTCTTGGGGATGGGTCTTTCCTAGCAAACACCTGTTTTCATCCAGCATTGTTGTTATGTATTCTCTGTAATGTGTCCAAGAAGAGTGAAAGAGGTGGAGTGAGCAATAGGTCTATCTTCTATTATGTAGTGTGGTTTCCCAAGCACCGTTTCCCCCCTTTTAGATCCCTTGTGGATTTGTCTCCTTTCTCCTTTCCCAATTATTTTCTTCCAATGCCCTCCATCATAAATACACTGATTAAGATGTAAATTCCACAGAGCTATCAGCTTCCCATTAAGAGGACTCTTTAAAGCATCCCTCCACACACAACACACACAACACACACACACACACACACACACGGACATGCTTCCCCATCATCATTAATCAACGCGAGAGATATGCGGTGAAGTTTTACTCATCAATTGTAACTATTTATGACAGTTAACAGAGTTTTATATTTGCCCCCAAACATGCGCTGATCAATCAATTATGCCAGGGTTCACCCTTATGCTAATTGTACATTTTTGTCCTTTAATGCATTTTTTTTTTGCTCTTATCTCATAGGCTAATGAAAGCTAGAAAATCAATAAATATAAATTATACATGCAAAGAAGGACTGCTGTGAACATAAAGTTTCTAATTAATTGCACTTGATTAATTTATATCCTTTAATTATCTCGCTAAGCCACAAACAACATAAATATCTTTGCAATCCGGTTATTGCTATGTCAGTCATAAAAAAAAAGAAAAAAAAAGAGCAGACACAGTAAATCTATGAAATCTTTGCAAAGTGTATTGCCAGAAAAACACAGTATGGAAATGCACATAAAACATACAAGAGACTTAGTGGAGACACCTATGAATAATTTTCGTGTGACAAATCACCACTAAATATGGTAGATGGCTGTTTGACTAAGATTATAATGATATTATTAGTTTAAATGTAGCAGGCAGAGGGTGCCGTAAAATAAAATAAAATGTTTAACCCGGAGGATTACAAAAAAAAACCAGTATGAAACATTTGGGAATGAAAACGTTTGATTTTCATGAAAATGGTGCAATGGGATAGCAAATTGCATACTGATTTTCTGATTAAATGCTTTCTCCTCCCCTCAATTTCTGGGTATTTATAAAACCTGGTTGGTGCTCTCTGAGCTTGGTTTGTCCAAGAACTCCTCACTTCAGCCCTGAGCTACAAATATTCTCCTCTATAAATCTTTGGATCAAAGATAAATAATATAATTTCTAGGATGAAACTGAATTTCATTTTGATCGAGGAATTAGCCTCCATCCCATAATAAGAAGGATGGCAGGTGGGGTTCCCACATAGCTGAAACAATGAAAAATGGATGGGACGCCATAATGAAAATGGATCTGGAGTTAACATAAACAGTGCCGTTATGATTTGGGAATGACGTTTTACACTTTAGTATTAGGTGATAGCTAGATAATCATGACTTGTTTAGCTTGCTATTATCAGACAAACAGTAACAGAACAACAGTGTTGGAAGGGACCTAGGAGATCTTCTAGTCCAGGGGTCCCCAACCACTGGTCCGGGGACCGGTACCGGTCCGTGGAACAATTTCTACCGGGCTGCCGGTTTGCTGGGCGCCGCCATCTTGTTTTGATGAAAAAGTGCTTCCGGTGAGCTTTTCCGGGTAGAAAGCAGCGTTTGGGTGCTGAAATAATCCTCGCGCCTTAGTTTCATTGGGGGGGAGGGACGGCTTCGAACAAAACTAAGGCGCGAGGATTCTTTCAGCACGCATGGCAAGGCGAGCGGAGGGACCGTCCCGAAGCCGTCGTGAAGCCCATCAACACAGATACAAAGGAGGAGTTGAAGGTGGCTGGGAGAAGTGGGGGATGGCTGGCTGGCCGGTCGCTCGGCTCACCTTGCCATGCATGCTGATGCTGGTACCGGGCCACGGATGATTTTGTGATGCTGGTACCGGGCCGCGACACAAAAAAGGTGGGGGACCACTGTTCTAGTCCACCCACCCTGCCTATACCACTTCAGTCAAATGGTTGTCCAACCTCTTCTTGAAAACTTCCAGTGTTGGAGCATCCACAAGTTCTGCGGGCAAGTCATTCAAACTCAGTTAAAACTAAGAAAGGGGTTTTTTTAGGCAAATCATGGTTGAAATTAAACTTCCAAGCAGGCAGAGAAGCACAATAAAGATGATTAGGGAGCCGGAAGCTAAAACATATAAAGAATGGTTGCTGGAACTGGCTATGTCTAGTCTAAATGAAAAGAAGCAGTGACAGTGAGGACAATTAACCAGTGGAACAACTTACCTCCATCACTGGAGCTTTTCAAGAAGAGATTTGTCTGAAATATTTACAGGGCTTCCTACCTGAGCAGGGAAGTTGGACTACTGTAGTCCTCCAAGGGACGTGGTGGCTCAGTGGCTAAGACACTGAGCTTGTCGATCAGAAAGGTTGGCAGTTCGGCAGTTCGAATCCCTAGCACCACGTAACGGAGTGAGCTCCCATTACTTGTCCTAGCTTCTGCCAACCTAGCCGTTCGAAAGCATGTTAAAAAATCCAAGTAGAAAAATAGGGACCCCTTTGATGGGAAGGGAACAGCGTTCCATGCACCTTCTGTGTTTAGCCATGCTGGCCACAGTACCATGGAGATGTCTTTGGACAGTACTGGCTCTTTGGCTTTGTAACAGAGATGAGCAACACCCTCTAGAGCTAGAACTGACTAGCATGTATGTGCAAGGGGAACCTTTACTTTTACTTGTACTAGACCTCCAAGTTCCTTTCCAACTTGGTTATTCTGTTATTTATTGATTTGTTTTATTTATTTCCTAAATTTATTTGCTACGCATCTCATCACAAGGTGACTCTGGGTAGCCTACAGCATTAATAACGATAGTGCTTAGACTTATATACCACTTCGCAGTGCCTTACAGCCCTCTCTAAGTGGTTTTACAGAGTCAGCATTTTGCCCACAACAATCTGAGTCCTCACTTCACCGACCTCGGAAGGGTGGTTGAGATGAAATCATAACAATAAGAATACAAGAGTCCAATTAAAGGAATGCAAAATGATAATTAATATAAACATAAGTTGCTCATGTTTAACAGTAGTTTACTAAGCAAACTTCAGCTTAGTATGAATCTAGAATATGATGCTTTTCCTATCAGGGGTAGTTTGAGTTTCAGAGTTGAGCTATTCTGCGCAAAGCACGCCTAAATTTTGCATGTAAACTATCTTCTGAAGGATATAGCCCTTTATTAAGCCAACCATCTGTCCCAGATCAGAAATTTAATCCCCTCAGTCTGGCCAATTTACTGCTTGATCATCCTCATCTTCTGTCAGGCATCAACTTCAATATGTATATCTACAACTTTCATAACTGTGTATCTGTCTACAGGAAGATGCAGACAGAAACCATCTGTCACAGGCTAATGCAATTTTGTGTTTTGATTTGTTTAAAAAAAACTTTTCATCTGGGATTTGCCCTTTGCAGAGTAAACCCACTTAACCTTCTGATAAGATTAACAGTTATTTGTTTCCATTAAATAAAAGTAACCCCGCTAATACACGTATAATAGTTCTTCAACGATGAGAAAAATATACTTTGATTGGCTTTTTTTTTTTCAGATTCTTTATGGAATCTTGAAATGATAATGCATAGAAGAACTTTGTGGAAGGCTGATATTTAAAAGAATTGTGACTTTCCTATGTGAACATTGCAAAGGGAAACAGTTAATCCAGTAGAAATCATCTTTGTCGTCATCATAATCATCATCTAATAGCACTTAGACTTATATACCGCTTCACAGTGCTTTACACCCCTCTCTAAGCAGTTTACAGAGTCAGCCTCTTGCCCTCAACGATCTGGGTCCTCATTTTACCCACCTCAGAAGGATGGAAGGCTAAGTCAACCTTCAGCCTGGTGAGATTCGATCTGCCAAATTGTAGGCAGCCGGCAGTCAGCAGAAATAGCTTGCAGTACTGCACTCTAACCCCTGCACCACCAAGGATGATGATGATGATAACAATAACAATAACAACAATAACAACAATAACAATAACAAATTGAAGTTGAGCAACTTTGGAAAAAGAAATTGTGTGTTATTCCAAACATAATTTGAGCCCTTGGAGCAATACCGAAAGAGCTACCTCACTATTTGGAAATTCTGAATTTATCAGACTTGAATACCCTGATTCTACAAAAAAACACCCTACTTGGAACAGATTCCAACCCTACCTGAACAGTTCCGAGGTCCTTGGTTGGAGCTGTTGAGCTATCAACCAGCCCAAAGGCTGTGAATCTCACTAAAGATTAACCAATCATCATCATCCAATGCAGTGAAATAATAACAATTCATATGTCTTCAAAAGAATGGCCTGTGTCTTTTCAATGCAGATGGACTGCTGAAAAACCAGGTTATTAACTTATCTGCTGCAGGGATTCTCTTAACAAATGTGGCAAGAAGAGTCATTTTGCAACCAAAATTTTGGGTTCCCATTTTGGCCCTCTAAGATGAAAGAAAAGGGTAAATCAAATAAACCCGCACGAATGCCACCACCTATGTAATTCAGCATTGCTGTTCCTTTGGTTAGAAAAATGTCCTCCTGCTCCCCCCAAAAAGTCACAGTGCACCATATTTTTTTTTTGTATGCGATTACTTTTCTCCTTCCCTATTTTTAGTGACAAGACCAGATTATTTAAAGTGCATTTTCTCGAAAACCTTTCTTTACCGATATATAAAGACTGTAATAAAGACAATACAATGTTTTGAAACTGTTTTAAATCTTTCACTCAGCATTGCTGCTACAGAGTTAACGTGTAGGGATTCTAATCTTACGCTACTAATTAATGCCTTGGTATAATTGTGCCAACGGGATGCTTTGGCACCATAATTACTATCAAAAGGTTCTGGTAGGGAGGTAACATGCCCACATTTATATAGGTACGTCTTACAGAGCAATCACCTTTGTGCCTTGGTGCTTCCACTGGATTTTAACCAAACAAGTGATTATTTTCTGGAAGAGCCACGCAAGAGAGGCATCGATACATGTAATGAAGGAAAAAGAGGCTTTTTTTTCAAGAGGCAACTCAACTTCCTGGTTTTTCTTTGAAGCCATTTTGCTTCTCATCCAAGAAGCTTCTTCAACTCTCTTGGATGAGAAATGAAACATTTTCAAAGGAAAACCAGAAAGTCCCGTTGCCTCTAGAAAAAGCACCTTGGGGACAACCATGGCCTGGACGACTGAGAATTTGCATAGTAATGAAGGACACTTCCAAATATTCAGTGGTTTCTTCCCCAAACCCCCAAAACTTTAACCTTAGACTGTCTATTGTTGACCTCACTCCATTCCTAAGAGGTCTATAGGGGGTGTGCATAAGCGCACCAACGTTCCTACTGTCCCCGTCCTACTGTTCCTTCTTATTCGTATCCATTTTTATACTTATACCTGTTATCTAATGCATGCTTGACAAAATAAATGAATAAAATAAAATAAAATTGTAGGCAAGAGCCTGTAGCCCTACATCCTTTAAAAAAAAAGTTCACTTCCTCAATTCTAGTTGACAAAATTAGGTACACAGCTAATTCTCAATTTACAACTACAATTGAGCTCAACAATCCTATTGCTAAGCGAGATGGTGGTTAAGTGAATTTTGCCTCATTTTATGGCTTTTTCTGTCACAGTTGTGAAGGGAATCACTACAATTGTTAGTGATTCCCTTCACAACAGCTGCTCAGTGAATCTGGCCTCTCTGCTTGTCAGAAAGCTGCAAAGGGGAATCACATAACTCCTGCACCAGAGGTGGTATTCATCCAGTACTGACCAGTTCTGGAGAACTGGTAGCGGACATTTTGAGTTGTTTGGAGAACTGGAAAATACCACCTCTAACTGGGCCCACCAACCCCATCTGTTCTCTGCCTCCCGAGTCCCAGCTGATCGGCTGGGTCTTCTTTGGTTGCCCTGCACAGGAGAACAGAGCTGGAAAGTAGGTTAGTGGGGGAGGGGAGGGAATTGGATTTTGCAGTAACCTTCCCCTGCCACAGCCACCAAGCCATGGCCACCAGCCAAGCCATGCCCACAGAACCGGTAATAAAAAATTTTGAATCCCACCACTGCCTGGGACACTGTATCCATCATAAATATAGGAACCAGTTGCCAAGTGTCCGAATTTGAATCATGTGACCACAGGGACGGACAACAGTGTGGACAATCATCGTAAGTTCCTTTTTTCAGTGCCATCGTAACTTTGCATGGTCACAGAACAAATGGTTGTAAGTCAGGGACTAACTGTACTTGGATGAAGAGGGAGAAAGCTTTGTTAATAAACTTGCCTTTTTTTAAAAAAAATATCAAGATGATGCTTCAGTCTGCATGGAAGTGACAGGAAACCAAAATCTGATTGCAGGTTGTCATCTCGATCGAGAAAAACTAGCGGCAGTGGCTATTATGTAGCAATAATTATAAGGCAATTGCATTTGCGGTAGAAGCTCTGTTTATCCATGATATTCCCTGTTTTTTGCAACTCAATAAATCACTGCCTTCGTTTTGTCACTGTTTTTCCCTCTTGATGGAGATGCCTCATTAATTAATTCATTAGAATTCTTCATTAGAATTAGGATTCTTTATTGACCAAAGGTGACTGGACACACAAGGAATTTGTCTCCTCCAGTGCTTAAGCTCTCAATGTGCATGCAATTAGCAAGGGATAAATCATGATCATAACCATAAAATACCATCATCATAAATCATAAGGCACAACACTCAGTGATGGTCATAAGATACTAAATAAAGCAATCAATATAAAGCATAAGATACAAGCAACAAAGTTATACTTGTGAGAAGAATTAACAATAATTTCTAACGCAACCTTTTTTGGGCAACTCTTACAAAGCAGCCAATATCACTTCCGTAAATAAAAAATAATCCTAAGAAATTAAAAGTCAACTAAATATTTCCATAAATAAAACTAACCGTAAGCAATTAAAGTCGCTAAATGCTATGAATAAATCCATTCCCACTGATTTCATGTTAAACAGAATGGGTAATTGGGTGTGTTCCAGACTGGATTTTGGAAAGCTCAACTTCTCCTTCCATAACTATGCTGATCAGAAGTGTCCATTCTTTAAGGTGGCCCTAGTGACCTGAAAGATCTAGCAGAACCTTTCTGAAAGATCTAAAAGGATCTTTCTGAAAGACCTAACAGGATATTTCTGAAAGAAAGAACCTAACAGGATCAAAGGATCTCACTCCTTTCAACTTGTAGCTCATCAAGAACAACAACCAATATGACACCACCACCCCCGCCCAGCCTGAAATTGGTATTTATAGAAACATTTGTGAATTCTTCAGGATGTGGTTGTCCATCAAGCATCTGTCAGAGTTATACCCTATCTAACCTAAGTGAGAGCAGTGTTCATATCAGAAAGACATGAAGAAGAACCTCTCAAGTTTGTTCCATTGTTTCTTCCTAGGTTTTTTTAAAATAAGTTTTAATTCTTTCTATTTCATTAATGAAGCATTTTGCAAATTTTGGTAAGTAGTTTTAAAAAATCCAATTACATTTGGCAGTGTTCAATTTATGCTAGTGATTTAGAAAAAAATAGTGGAATCTCTTTCACTTCCTGACTAACTTGGGATATCAGAAAATAGGTAGAGAAACCTCCCTGAAGTAGCCTTCCTTCCATCTTTTTTTTTCTTTTTTTTCTTTTTTTCTTTCTTTCTTTCTTTCTTTCTTTCTTTCTTTCTTTCTTTCTTTCTTTCTTTCGTTCTTTCTTCCTTCCTTCCTTCCTTCCTTCCTTTCTTTCTCTCTCCTTCCTTCCTTCCCTTCTCTCTCTCTTTCTCTCTCTCCTTCCTTCCTTCCCTCCATCCTTCCCTCCTTCCTTCCTTCCTTCCTTCCTTCCTTCCTTCCTTCCTTCCTTCCTTTCTCTTTCTGTCTTTTTCTTTCTCTCTTTCCTTCCTTCCAAAGAATAAATTTCCTTAAGATATAATTTCTGAGAACTTTCACCTCAGCATTAGTAGCCAAATCCATGCAGTGTGCTTGGGAGCCCACGCATACTGAAAGCATATGCACCTGTCATGTCAGATATCCTTTTGGTGCAGCCTCTTCCCTCCTTAAGCTTTTAAGATAATCTCTGAGAAATCATCAAACTATCAAAAGAAATCAATGGATCAGAAAAGGTTCCCATCATTCTTAACAAAAATCCATAACTTTTGCATTTTATTCGAGGCGCTACAAGACTGTCGGAGTCATTTTCCTTCTGATGTGCTCCTTTGATTTTGCTCTGATATCGCTGAACTCTTGACTTGCCTGAGAAAGGAGATTATTGAATTGTACGTCTCCCTCGGAAGCTCTTGATCACTGAAGGAGCTCGTATTTAAGGATGCTACCGTGTGATCTCCATGGCTGCCTCCCGCAAATTCATTGGGGATTGTCATCTTAATATTAATTGGGTCTTTTGCAAGAATCTCAATACTGCAAGGAGGGGTTGTCTTGCCAGGGCAGAGAAGAGGAGATTATGTTCAAAGCCAGATATAAAGACAAATATATTCTGCACAACAATTATGATAATTGCAGAAGCCCTCGGTTGAGGAAGAAGTCGATCTGATTAAGGAGCACTTCTCCGTGATCAAATATTAATCTATCATCTTCTTTCTAGCATAAGTTGGACGTAAGAGGCTTCTTACGGTTTTATGTATTTAGTAGATTGGGGGACGATGAACTCGCCATACCTCCTAATATGGCCCATATATGTCAACGCAGCAAAAATAAGAAAGAAAATCTGGAAAGGCTGTAATCCACTTAACATTAAAAGTAGAGACAGAGAGGGGTGGGATCGTAAAACGTCGGCTGAAATGAAAATAGAGTTAATCTCCCGTGGCTAACTTAAACCCAGTTTTCGCTCTCTTGTCATATACACATTATAAATATTTTGTCTTGTTAATAGCAACATAATCTTTTACATCATTATCCTCATAAAAAAAAAAAACATCCGGACAAGGACTTGTATAACTTCCAGGCAAGCTTAGTGCAAATAGATTAGAGGTTGATATATGCAAAAATCAGGCTATTATGAAATTTAATTTTAGTTCAAAACACAGATGCATGTGGGTTAGCTTAGTTTATGTAATTAAAATGTTTTATTTACTGCTTTATGTGGAAAATAGTCCTGGTTTTGTACACTATCTAGTAAGCAAGGAGAAGCTATGCAAAACCATTTATTAACCATCAGGAACAACAAAATGGCAGATTCTGATCAACAATTTGCCTCTAATTAAAAATCAGTTTTAAGGAAGGAAGTCAATCTATGGTGTTAAATCTTCCCTCAAAAGCCAGACTCTTTGCAGTTTAGATAATATTTAATTGCAGGCATGATAACATAACATTTAATGAGCATGCGAAGTAATTATTAACAAATTCAGTTATATGCATGGCTTCCTGGATAGAGTGGGATATTATCGGGGTATAAATGGAAGGAAAAGGGTTAAGGCAAAACTTGTGGAAAATGATTTCACTGCAAAATAGTAATTTCAGCTGGTGGAGAATTCTGTTGTCTATATTCCTCTGTCTCTCTCACACAACAGTGTACCCAAACGTTTAAGAATTCTGAGAAAATACATTTGTAATGCTATGCAAATAAATACATCTTTATTGATCTTCATTTTTCCTGCTTACTTGACATCTTAATTTTCATATGTTCCCCATCAAGAACAAACACCTACATTTTGGGGAGGATTGAAAACAGATATTTTTATATCTGTTCAAGCATATGCACACCCCATATGATGAGGTTGTAATCTAATATAGCCTTACCTTGGAAACCACGTTGCAGCTGAATCTTACTCTCAGATAAATGTGCTTTGACTTGAACATGCACTTAAGAACAATGCTGTTTGCCCCTTTCCCCTGTTCTATTATATTGACAAAGATTGATTCATCTTTCTTATTGAGAAGGTTTGACGAAATCTCACTGAAATTTAAGAAGGTAGTTCTGCCAATGGAGCTTTATCTCCTAATAGTATTTAGGTTGCTGTTTCTAGCTTTAGTATCTTTTCAGTCTGTTGACTATGACCGGATCATCGGGATGATTTAATAACAATCCCAATTAAATTATAAAATAGGAGGGTATCTTTCTCTGTTTCTAAAAGAAGCATTATTATTTTTTAAAAAAGAACATTTTTAAAACTCATGTTTGGGTCATTTTGTTTTTCGAGGTAAAGGAATAAAGTTGAAAATATGGATATGAGATAAGGTAGTATAGCCCTTTAATAAAGGAGAATATTTGTAGCTCAGGGTTGAAATGTGGAGTCTAGTCTAGCACTGATGATGTTACGTAGTTTGGGTAATGAAACATCTACCAAGCTCAGAGAGCACCAAGGACATTCAGTATAGCCTCTCCTGCCATTTACTTTTGGATAAAAACTGAGGTCATTAACTTTCACTAGAAAAAAACGATTAATTTTCTTCCATAGGATCTTAAAAAGGGTTTTAAAATGGATCATTTTATATCAGAGATGTTTGCTTTCATTATTCTCGTTAAGAAAAATTAAGAACATTTTAAATAATTGAAAAATGGTTCCATTCAATTTTTTGTTGTTTAAAAATCATTCTAATGCCAACTTTTAATTTGCATATTTGCATTGTGTTGCACATCTATTTCATTGCAAATACATCCCTGCACCCATCTTCCACATGTTGAATTTCTGAACATTTGTTTCGGGGTACTACTTCCAACCTTAGAATGTATTTCTAATTCGAACCTAGTCCCTGGTAAATCGTACCTACCTGACATTCAAAGCATCACTTGCAAGTGGAAACTAGTACCAGATGTAAAAAAAAAAAAATAGGGCAGGACAAAATACTTTGTGCAGAATTATTACTTTCCTTTAGCAACTAATGTGCATTTTAAATGAACAACTGTTTACTTGTCCAGTTTGATGTTCTAAACTTCCTTTGTCATCCTTTGTCCCCAGATTACCAATAGCACAAACACACACACACACACACACACACACACACACACACACACATGCCACACTAAATCATATCAGGTAAGGATTAAAAGAAATATATATGGAGAGAGGGGGGGAGGGAGAGGGAGAGAGGGAGGGAGAGACAGACAGATAGACAGATACAGAGAGAGAGAGAGAGATATTTTTCCTTACCATTCCATAGCAATGTAGTTTTCATTCCAAATTAAATCAAAGTGTTACATTAAATTTCATTGCCATAAATATCTATAGAGTAAAAAAAAAAAAAGGTTCACATCCCGCTCTTTATTATTTTGTGCATTTTATGGAACGTGATTTTGCTTTTCATAAAAACAAACTAAATGAAAAGCGAGCCTGTTACCCCTCTGTTTTCTCAATTCCTTTAAGCAACAAGTTGAGCCTTAAAATTTTATCGTTGTTCAGACTCAGTCAGTCTGTGTTTCAAGGGCCTCTTTTTCAACATTTTGTAAAGAAAGATCCCTTGGTGATCATTGCTTGCTACCAAAACAGTTGTTCAAGTTTTTAAAAGTGGGGGGGAACCGTTTTCGATTTTATATATTGTTTACATAAGGGCCATAAAACTCTTTTATTTGTCTCTTATTTATTATAGTTCAAATGATGGGGCAGTTTCATATGAACTGTGAACGCTTGTCCACTTTAGGAAAATGTCAACTTCTTGCACTTCGATTTATTTCTCCAGGCTGGGAAGAGAAACAGAAAAAAAGGATTTTTAAAAAGAGTAAACAATACCCCCCATACACACACACACACACACACACACACACACACACACACGCTTCCATGTCTGAAGATATAAAGTGTAGAACTGACACATGAGGAAAGACACTAAACTAATCAACCAATTTACCAATTTCCTTCTGATCTGATGGAAAGAATTGTTCCCCGACTTGGCAGTTTTTTTTTTTTTTTTTAATTCCATCCTGGCTGAAGATTTCAACAACTAGTTCTTTCTCTGTCTTGGATCTGTTTAATGTGCTTTTCTCTTTCTTTCTTTTACTGCAGCCCTGAATCTATTTCCTGAAACAATGCTGTATACATATCTCCTTAGCCAGTTGGAAAAACAGATCGCTGTTTGTTTACGATCAGAAATGCTTGTCTTATGGCATGCATTAAAAAGCATGGTGCTTGTCACGGCCTAATACAGCTAAATTGAAAATCTTGGAATGATCCAATTTACAGTTGAAATTATTTGCATTTTCACCCTGGCTTTTTTCTTTCAACTCTTAACGAAATTCAGCTGAGCATCTTTCAACTATGAGGTTTCCTGTAAAGAAAGGAGAACAGAGGAAACATATTTTTGATGCAGTTATCTTATCTGTCTCCTTAGGTGAATATTTGCACAAGGTAGAACTGTTAAATTAACAGACTGTTATATATTTGCAGTCTTTTTAAAAAATATATGTATATTCTTTCCTGTTCTGTACTAAGAAAAATAAATAAAACTTCGGTTGCAGATATTATTTATAGTTCTCATCACCTCTTTGTCTTGTTCCTCCGTGCTCCATATAAACAAAGGTGTATTTTGGAATGAGAAGTATTTATCTTTATTGGATAAAGTCAATAACCGTCTCAGATTAAATTGATACTTTGTGCATCCACATTGTAAATTACGAAAAAACAAATGCATAATACATTTTAATATTTGAAGGATGGAAACCTTGCCAGTAGTCTTCCAAGCTAAAGGAAATCACTTCTCAATCCTACAAACATTGGTTTCAACTCCAGAATTGCTTTAGAAACTTTTAGTTATAGTGAAAACTGCTCACCCATTAACAATGGAATTTTATATCGTGCTTTCCAGCACCATCTGCTGGTTTCGAGGATTAAGGAATAAACTAGTGCCAAGGAACTGGAGTCTAGTTTTGTACTTGAGTCTAAGTATTTAAAAACATCGCCCAAATCTCATTCTTGACAAGTTGCTTCTGTTCTGTGACAGGTTTTGAACATTTCCTTGTAAGGATAAGTGTTTAAGGAAGTCCATTTGAAAGAATTTTAAACCATTCTTAGACAAGAAGAAGGAGAAGAAGAAAAGGGAGGAGGAGGAAGGAGAAGAGGAGGAGGAGGAAGAAGATGGAGTCAGAAGAAAGGAGGAGGAAGAGGAAGAGAAGGAGAAGGAGGAGGAAAAAAGGGAGGAGGAGGAGAAAAGGGAGGAAGAGAAGGCTTGAAAACTTGTGTTTACAGGTACATCTCAATTTGCAACTGCAACTGAATCTGGAATTACAGTCATAAATCTTGCTGGTCATTAAGTGGATCATCCTATGCCCAATCCAATCCAATCCAATTTTATTTATGTATTTATTTTTGTATAAACACAGGTCAGCTGCCAAGCTCTCAAAATGCAATCAAGGAATGGGAGAGTGCAGCCATTGTAACTTCAAACCTGGGTCGTAAAATCCCTTTGAACAGTTGCTAAGCATTTGGTCGTAAGTCAAAGGCTACCTCTATGTCCAAAACCTTTTACTACGTGGGGGTGGGGAAGGATAGTAAAAGAGGATAAGGAAGAGGAGTGGGGGGAAAATTGGATTTTAGTTGTTCGTATTTGAATACACAAGAATATCATCCTCTCACATATCTTTACAAACGAAGGCTATGTTGTTGTTTTTCCCACGCTTACCTGGCTGTAAATTTTACTGAACTGTTTCACTGAACGTCCATCCTTCTTCTGTCATGTTTTGCTGCCAGGGAAATGAATGTACTAAGCATAAGAAGCATATTATATAAAAAAAAAAAACCACACGCATTTAAAAATAATCAGATACACAGCAGGTAAGAACATTAGAAAACCTATTGCAGAAATTTGGCAGTCCTGGAAGTTTCTTTTTTCAATCCAGCCAAAAGTGGATCCCTCTGTTTGTGTACTTAGGAAATATTTTAGGCCTCCCCAGAAACGTTTTCTATTTCCACTTCAGAGTCCTGAAGGAAACTCTTTTTGGCACGATGCTCCAAACTCAGCAAAGCGGGCAGGGCCCGTGTTATTCCTAATAATTCCAACAGAGGGCTTGAGGCACCTCTGAACATCTGGAACGGTTTTGGTTTAATGGATATTTAAATACACATCTCTATTTAAAAATAGAATCGATGTCCAGAATCTTGCTGACTTGAAGCCTGTCCTTTAATTTTCTTACCATTTTCCTTTCTTTCTTTCTTTCTTTTTCTTTTTTTTCAAGCATTGGCGCTCAAGGAAAATACCCCACACAGGGTTCGGGGTAGGTGGGTGGTTTGCTTACCAGGCTTGTTGTTCAACAAGCAAAGTTATCATTACTTGATATTTTTATCTTGATTTCCCTAAGTTGAATTGATTTCTTAAGACACATTGACTGCTGGATACTCGACTCTTTTGGAGTCTTGGGAGGCACCACTGGACTTCAAATAGGATTGAGATGAACAAGAGCCTTCCTTGAATTGGCATGCTCTGCTTCTGTTTTTCACACCTGAACCTTTAGGGCAAGTGATTGGCATTCTATGACAGGTACTCCTCGCTTATCAGCCGGTCATTTAGTGATCATTCAAACTTACAACAGAACCCTCACCTGGCTTCTGGATGGTGGCACTTCCAACCTGTGGTCGCGTGACTGCACTTGGGGTTCTTAGCAACTGTCTCACTTTTATGACACTTTTAGATGAGAAGGAAGGAAGGAAGGGATAAAGGTAAAGAAGGAAGGAAGGGGGAAAGGAAAGGAAAGGAAAGGAAAGGAAAGGAAAGGAAAGGAAAGGAAAGGAAAGGAAGGAAGGAAGGAAGGAAGGAAGGAAGGAAGGAAGGAAGGAAGGAAGGAAGGAAGGAAGGAAGGGAGAGACAAAGGGAGGGTGGGAGGAGGGAAGGAAGGAAGGAAGGAAGGAAGGAAGGAAGGAAGGAAGGAAGGAAGGAAAGAAAGAAAGAAAGAAAGAAAGAAAGAAAGAAAGAAAGAAAGAAAGAAAGAAAGAAAGAAAGAAAGAAAGACCTGCATACCTCAGGTAGAGATAACCCAAATGTTCTCAGCATAAAATACAATCAAAATTGGCAACTCGCTGTAACGGTTCCTTAACCTTTTTTCCTTCTAGAGTTTACACCCCCATTTCGGCTTATTTCATGGTCCTGACAGTAGATATTCTCACAACCATGTTACCGCCTGGGAAAGGAAAGTGAGTGTTTATTTGTTTATGCATTGCATGTTTGTTTGCAATCACTTTGATAGATCTGTTTGATTTAACGATGCGAACTGCTGGGATTTGCCACAAATTGGATTCATATAAAATACAACAAGCAAATAGAAGAAATGTTTTCCTATTGCTTGGAGGGAGAGGGAGGTGGTGGCAGGAAAAATTATAGCTTCCAGTTCTCAAAATACCAGGAAGAGCCACGGCCCCAGAAAATATATTTCTTCCAGAATAAGCAGGGGATTGGACTAGAAGATCTCCAAGGTCCCTTCTAACTCTGTTATTCTCTCCTCTCCTCTCCTCTCCTCTCCTCTCCTCTCCTCTTCCCTTCCCTTCCCTTCCCTTCCCTTCCCTTCCATTCCATTCCATTCCATTCCATTCTATTCCAATTCTGTTTGCTTCCCTTCAAAAGAATGCAACCACTTTGACTATCTTAATATTAGTTAAGAGAAGGAGAAGCATCTCAGATCGATCTTAATCTGCTGACTTTATTGCAGAGTTGAGAAGTTTTGGGTCTTGGATGAACCACTGGAAGGAGATTTTTCATCTCCACCTCTTGGTGTGGCAGCAGGATAAAGCATTTTTCTCTGAATGCTGTGTCAGGCTGGTAGCATTTAAAACTGTCTTGACAAAAACCCCTCCCGTTATCTTCCCAGCATTATTTCTGAGCTTTTTTTAGCAAAAAAACAACGAAGCCCACCTCCTCTCTGGAGTCCTTTAAAATGGATCCTCTGAGCTCACCACCCCACCAGAAATTCTCCCTGACTTCTGATCACTTGCCTCCCAATTCCTGACCTTCTTACTGAGATCAGGTTCAAACGGCTGTAGTTAATGAGATAATTAATTCAAAGTCGAGGCTCATGGATTGCTCTTTAGCAGCTAACGTAGCTGATGGCATGTTCATTCCTTCCATAGGTCATTATGCTTGTTATTCAGCCTGTAGCTTGTTCTCAAAATGGTTTCATGAGGTGGTTGAGTGAAGGAGGAGATGGTTTGCTATGTTGACAGTGGACTTTGGAAGAGAAAGGGGTGAGGACCATCTAATGTTGAACTTTGGGTGGACATTAGAAGATTTCCTGAAAGGCAGGACCAACCACGTGTTCTGGAAGACTAAATTCATTCAATTAAATGTTGTCTAGAGCAATGATAGTTCTGCAATTATTATTATTATTATTATTATTATTATTATTATTATTATTATTATTATTTGTATACAGTGGGACCTCGGTCCTCATTGTTAATTAGTTCCAGGAGGCACATTGAGTACCCAAAACAAATATTTTTTTTCCCATAAGGAATAATATGGTAAGTCACAAGGCAGGAATACCAACAAATTCTAGTTTGTGTGTTGAGTACTAAACAAACAATGAGTACTGGGACAACATTTTTGCATCAAAATGCGTGGAGTACCAAATTCCATGAGTTTCAAGGCAGTTCAGTACCAAGGTACCACTGTATATGTGAGCACCGGTTCAGATTTAGCATCCACACAACAATGAAATCGAATTACCAGACAACACACCATGGTCTTCCTCTCATTGGCTTGATTGTGAGTGTGTCCACACAATGTGTGCTATATGACTCAAGAAAGCAGTTGTCCCAGTCAACAAATTCTAGGAGATGGAAATAATGGAGCAGAGGAGAGGTCTAAAGAATTGATCAGGTCAACGGCGAAGCCAGATTCACTTCACAACGGTGTTCCTAATTTAACAACTGCAGTGATTCCCTTAACAACTGTGGCAAGAAAAGTTGTAAAACGGGGCAAAACTCACTTAACAAATTTCTCACTTAGCAGTGTAAATTTTGGGTTCAGTTGTGGTTTTAAGTTGTGGACCATCTGTATTTGTCATTTTTCCAGATGTTCAGACCAAAATATTGCCAATGGACATCATCATCATCCCCCTCCTCCTCCTCCTCCTCCTCCTCCTTCTCCTCCTCCTCCTCCTCCTCTCGTTCTGTTGAGGGTGCAGAACAACTTTCCTCTAGGAGCAGGAGTCACCTCCAGTTCTAGCTTGTAGCTTCCGAGGGGAACTTTGTGTTATTCCCTTTTTAACTGCAGCTCTCAATTTGACGTGCAGACACACGATGAATATCAAAGTATTATCGTAATCTACATCAGGGAGCCTGTCAGGAAATTGTTGGGAAAATAAAGTGAATCAATAGCATGTCAAGAAAATCAAATGTGGAGAGGGGGAAAATGCTGAATATTCATGAACCCGGTTTCAAGGGGCTGCCAGAGATTTAGAGAAGGCAAAGCAGCTTGCGAGATTGTTCAACTTTCTGGGAGACAGGATATGATTTAATGTCTTTCAGGTTCACTTTCAAAATTTCTTTTGAATAAAAGGATTGCGGGGGGCAATGGGAGACATTGTCATAGAGGGAGGTCAGGTAGTCCCAGGGAGGTCTGCTGGGGGTTCATAGGGGTTCAGGAGAGCCCCTAGCAGAGATTCTCTACTATTCAGAGAACCCCCAAACCCCACTCTTGGCTGGCCCTGCCCAGGAGTCCCCACACGGCCCATTTTTGATGCAGGTAAGTGCAGGGTGTGCGCAGAGGCATGAAAAACAGGAAGTTCAAGAAAACTGGAAATGGCCTCTTTTCTGATTTCCAGAGAGCCTCCGGAGTCCGGGGAGGCCGTTTTCACCCTCCTGGAGGCTTGAGAAAAGCCTCCAGAGCCTCGGAGAGCAAAAATATCCCCCCACCATGGTGCAGGACTGACTAGGCCACACCCACTATGGCTACGCCCACCCAACAACCAGGCAGAGAACCCGTTGCTAAAATTTTTGAAGCCCATCCTTCGGTAGTCCTCACAAAAGATCCATAATCAAGCTTACTCATTAGTCATAGCTCATGATGGTCATTCATCGAGTCGGTCACATAACTGACCTGAATTTACTTTCACAGCAGTCATTAAGTGAACGTGGCAGATGTAAAACCAGTGCCACGGTTGTAAAACGATTACTAAGGTAATTAAACAAAACCATCATTCAAAATGGCCTGGTTTTTGCCCACAACTGGAAATCACGACCAGTTTTGGGTAAAACCATCATAAAATGCAGTCATGTGACCACAGGACACTGCAGATGGCCACAATCATAGCCATATTACTAAGTAATCAAAATACAGTCACATAACCAGTGAGGAACCCACTGAACTCTACTTCAGAACTGATTTGTAACTCTCTTTTTTCAGGAGGTATTAACATCAAACCATCACTAAGTGGCTACTTGTAAATTGGGGGTTACCCATAGTATGCTCTTGCAAGTGTTTAGTGGCTCAGGAATGTGGGGGGAATGCCCTGCTTTTCATTGGGCATTCCTTTCTTCTAAAGAGTACAGTATCTCTGCATTCCACATTTCCATTAAGCCAGGAGTCTTCAAACTTGACAGCTTTAAGACTTGTGGGCTTCAACTCCCAGAATTCCTCCTCCAGTCATGTTAGCTCAGGAATTCTGGGGGTTGAAGTCCACAAGTCTTGAACTTGCCAAGTTTGAAGACCCTTGCATTAAGCTTTCATGAAGTCACAAGAAGAGTCATCAGAAGTCCCCTCTTGGAAGGTTTCTCAGACTGGGATGTAGGGGCAACCAGGGAGGCACAGAACAATAGGAAGAGGTGTAACAGGAGACATCCTGTGCTCCGGCATCTCCAACTCTCAACCAAGCTCAAAAAAAAAAAAAAAACCTCCAAGAAAATTTTAGAAGAAATGCAGTCACCTGACCCTTGGAGATGAGCAATGGCACTTGGGAAGCAAATTCTAACTCCCTTTTTCCAGGTAGAACACAATCTTGAATGGTCATTAACCAGCCAGTCGTAAGTCAAGGAGTGTGCTCTTGTGTGTGTTTAGTGAACAAGTGGCTAAGGAATTGGGGAGGGGGTGGGTGGGTGGGAAATGAAATAACTTTATTTCATTTATTTTTATTTTACTTGTCAATCATGTACAAGATAACAAGTATAGGTATGAACATAAACAAGAACAAAGGGAGTAAATACAGTTAGATGGGGACAATAAGACAGGGATGGTAGGCCCGCTAGTGCGCTTATGCATTCCCCTTTTAAGGACCTCTTAAGAATGGGGTGAGCTCCATGGTAGACAGTTTGAGGTGGAAGCTGTGAGGGGTTGAGGCTGTGACAAAAGAGTCGGGTAGGGTGTTCTGTCATGCCCCTGGTGGAGACTGACTCTGAGGGAAAGGAGGAACAGCCGACAGGGGGTGGAAGTGTGGCTCCAGAGGTTGTGGAGGACCCTGGGGAAGGGCAGAGGCTAGCCAAGCAGTCAGAGAAGGACCCAGGCCCATCCCCTACCCATCCTAGGGCACAGGAGGAGAGGATAAGGGAGAGATGTGGTCTACTTGGGAGGAGAAGGCGGATCCTCTTCATGGGCTGCAGCTGTGACAACTGAATAAGAGGACAGACTTCTGTATGGACGAACGCTGGAAACAAAGCATGGAAATATCTCTAGTTTATGGTTCCTCTCTGAGTTTGGCGTCCTTCCCAGTGTGTGTTATCTGTGGGCCTCCTCCAGCCCTTATCTTGCCTGGTTTGTGTTGCTTTTTCCCCCTCTTTGTGTAACTGTTTGTGTGGGAATTTTTTGTCTTCCGTCAAAGATATTCGGAGCTTGGAAGCAAACTGAAGGAATAAAAGGGGCTTCACCTGTTTTCTGTGACTGTGCTTGTTTTGTATTCCACCCTGAGTCATCACACACATTCCAAGCGTTGACCACTCTGTTGCTAAAGCTGTATTTTCTGCAATCGAGTTTGGAGCGGTTTACTTTGAGTTTGAATTGGTTGTTTGCCCGTGTGTTATTGTGGTTGAAGCTGAAGAAGTCATTGATAGGCAAGACATTGTAGCAGACAATTTTGCTACAACTTCTCAAGCATCCCCCTCTGAAATAGAGAAACAGAAGCTTGTAAGAAATCACCAAGCACCTATCAGCAGAGAATTCCTTCGCAACCTGAAATCACCCGGACAGATTTTACTCCTTGTTTCATTTTTTGAGTCACCGCCTTCCTACCTCCTTCCACATTAGTGCTGCAAGACTTAGGTTTCTCTCCAGCAACAAGCAATTCTTTCTTTCTCCTTCTCTTCACCTTCCTCCTTGGGAACATACAATTAGGATACAATCAGGCGACAATATAGTTCAGGTTAACTCATTTGGAGAGTATGTGAGCACATACCGGCTATCCAATCTTTCACGGAGCCCCAACTTTCTCACCATTCTTAAGTAACTGAAGGAATAATAATTTCAAAACAGCTTAAGGAAAGGGGAAAAAAAGACATTTCATTTAGGTTTGTCAAAACGGTCCCACCTTGGCAGCCTATTGAATTTCAAAGAGAGGATGAAGTTAGCTTATGGTCCACCTTAATCCAAACTTTACAATTCAGAGAATGGTTTAACGGGAGCATTTGGCTTTTAGAACACAGCCAATTGAGGAACGTGTCATTCCTTTTCTTAAAGCAAGGTTTTGTCAATTCTCAACAACTTTGAGCTGTGTGGACAACTCAGCCAACATTGAGAAATTCTGTCCTTAAAGTGTTGGAGCAAAAGGTTTTTTTAATCTAATGTTGTATATCGCCATTACTTGATAGAACAAGTAGGGCTGGAATTATACTTAAATCAAAGATACTTATGTCCACATTGCATTAATGGGGACCTCAAAACAGCCATGATCATACAACTTGGATCTTCCAATTCAGCCAACTGACCTCTCCATGAACTGATTTCACATGGTTTCAGATTATTCAATTAGTCTTCCAGCAGCAATGTTTTTGTGTGATGTCTCGTTATACAACTACATCAACTTATGATGGAAATTTCAATCCCTAATAGAATTATTATTTTTTATTGGCCAAGTGTGATAGGACACACAAGGAATTTGTCTTGGTGCAAATGCTCTCAGTAAAAGAAAAGATACATTTGTCAACAGTCAAAAATCATAATGTACAACACCTAATAATAGTCATAGGGTACAATAAACAATCAAAACATACTGGGAAATGGTCAATAAAAATTGTTAGGATACAAGCAAACAAAGTTACAGTAATAAGTGGGAGGAGATGGGTAAAAGGAAGGATGGGAGGATTAATAATAATAGTAATAGTAATGCAGACTTGGGAAATAGTATGACAGTGTTGAGGGGATTATTTGTTTAGCAGAGTGATGGCATTTGGGAAAAAACTGTCCTTGTGTCTAGTTATTCTGGTGTGCAGTGCTCTATAGCATCGTTTTGAGGGAAGGAGTTGAAACAGTTTGTGCCCGGGATGTGAGGAGTCTGTAAATATTTTCACAGCCCTCTTTTTTACTCCTGCAGTATACAGGTCCTCAATCGAAGGCAGGTTGGTAGTAATTGTTTTTTTCTGCAGTCCTAATTACTCTCTGAAGTCTGTGTCTGTCCTGTTGGCTTGCAGAACCAAACCAGACAATTATAGAGGTGCAGAGGACAGACTCAATAACTTCTCTGCAGAACTTTATCAGCAGTTCTTGGGCTGTGGTCATAGGCTGAGCTTTCTTGGTGTTCATGGGCCGTTGTCCCTCCTGGATAGGTGGAGCTATCAAACATGGCTGTCTTTCCCTGGCATTAAGCCTCCTGGCTCTGTTATATTTCATTAAGTTTTTGGCACGGTCTTTTATCCTTTGTATTAACTTTTGACTGACTGGAATGTTGGCTCTTCTCCAGTCAGACAGCCACTGCAACTATTTCTTGGACAGCTCAATTGTTTGTTGAATTCTAAACTGGCAGAGTCCTGGGTGAGAAAACATGTTCTTGTTAGAATCTAAAGAACATTTAGTGCATCTGTCATGGTTAGAAACTGCCAGCCAGGGTAGAAGGAGGGATCATGTGAGGGCCTAGCTTGGTATCCTTGAATAGAAGCCTTATTGGTTGTTCCCAGGAGCAGGCAAGCAATCTGGTGAGATTAATGTCAGCTGCAAGCAGCCAGAGCCACTTGTGAATAACAAAATGAATAACGTTATTATCTACCTATCTAGGTTGCAAGAATCTCACCAAACTGCTTGCCTTCCCCTGTCAATGACCAGATAAGGCTTCACAGATCTTGGGGGAAGTCAAGCTTATGTCATTTGTGGCTACACAAGAATGCTAAGCTAGACCCTCACTTGACCCCGTCTTTCCAGCGTGGCTGCCAACAATCACCTACTTTTCATATTTTCTTCTACTTGGGGGAGGTCATTTGGGGCAGGTGAAGATGGTGACAGAAATGATGTTGAGTAGGATTAGAACTTCTGTTCAACTTTTCTGCAGAGTCCCACCCTCCTATTTCAAGTGGAAATAAATAACTGTTTAAAAACGTAACTGAGATTTCAGGGCACTTTTTCCTCTGACCTCCCAAACAGTAGTAGTAGTGTTACTCTTGCAATAATCCTGCCAAGGAAATACTTTGCTTCTGCATTTGTGTCCTGTGGTTATTCCCCACTGTACTGGCAGCTGATCACACTGGAGAAGCTAAAAACTTTGCTTCTGGTACTACATCTGCAGTAAATTACTGTTCTTTGACCCCGTATAGGCACAAAATACAGTTTGAACATTTCAAATCTTTGAGGTTGGAAAATATGGAGTCTCCTCTAATGAGTCTGCTGAATGCTGGCATCAAAACTCCTTCAAAACACACATCTGTATATACACACTACATACATCTGTATACACACTTCTTTTTTAAAAAAAAAAAAAAACCCTAATAGCAAAAGCATCATTTAAAGATCATTTCCTGAATTGTTTTGCCCACATTATGCAAAATCACCACAGCCATTGGCCGCAACCATGTTGGAGGTAGAAATTTTCGAAGGCAAACAAGTCTTTATAGATTCCTGCTTTTTTCAAGGTCTGTCTCTAAGGACCGTTTGAATCTATATTAATTTCCTTCCTGGCAGTTATGCGGCTGGGTATGAACTGCACTATTTCACTTTTAATCTGTCAGTAATTTAGTAATGTGCAAACTAATTATGCAAGATATTAATGTAATCGGTGTGGGGAGCTATAAAATCAATGTGTTTTTACAGACCTCGTTGCAGAGAAGTGTCTTATTATAATCATATGTCAATTACCGATCATATGCTGGGTTTCATTGATGTGTTAATATAAACATAACCATCTATCGTTTTCAATGACATATTCATTACATTTTTAAAAAAGATTCCAACTGTTTCTTTTCAACAGTTGTGTTTATTCTCTGGCTTCTAACCCATCTAGCAGAGTAATCTTATTTGCAGTTACACTATAAATCTGAAGTTCTACACCCAGGTACCAAATTCTGCATCCAGGCCAGACGATGGAGAACTTCTTAGTTTCACATTCTTCTCTCATTGGTTAGTTTCCATCCATTGCTTGTTGTCCTGCCTTCAGGGGCTTTAGAGAATACGTTTTCCCCTCTTCTTTGTGGCAGGCCGTCAAATATTCGACGACAAGTTCTCATGTCACTCCTGGTCCTTCTTGTCATTAAACTAGGCATACCTGGTTCCTGCAACCATCCTTCCATGAATTGTTACCAAGGACTTGGGATAGGCAAATCTGGATGTTTGAGGGTGTTACAGATATTGCCGCAGGATGGAAAGTGTTCCAAGTAAAGCTGCCTTCTGCAATTGACTGATGGCAGATTTGTCGATGCCAATGACGGTGTTCAAGTGGTGCTCCAGTTTTGGGATTGAACCCAAGGTGCCTATTGCTATCGGTACTACCCTTGCTTGCCTTTGCCATAGTCGTTCTATTTCTAGGTCTAGTCGTTCTATTTGTAGGTCTTTGTATTTTGTTATCTTCTCCAGTTCTTTCCCTTCTATTCTGCTGTCTCCAGGCACTGCCACATCCACTATGCAGATTTTTTTGTCTTTCTTATCCACAGCTGTTAAGTCTGGGTGTTTTGTGGCAGGAGCCTGTCTGTCTGGATTCCGAAGTCACACAGCAATTTAACTTTTTCATTTTCTGACTTTTTCTATTTTATGGTCCCACCAGATTGAGTATTATTATTATTATTATTATTATTATTATTATTATTATTATTAAAATCTTTAGTGAGATTCACAGCTTTTGGGGCTGGTTGATAGCTCAACAACTCAAGTCCTAACCAAGGACCTGGGATAGGCAAATCTGGATGTTTGATGATGTTACAGATATTGCTGCAAGATGAAAGCTGTTCCAAGTGAAGCTGCCTTCTGCAATTGACTGATGGCAAATTTGTCAATGCCTGTGGTGCTCCTGTTGTTTTTGCTTTATTATTATTATTATTATTATTATTATTATTATTATTATTATTATTACAACATAAAGAGGCCGTTTCATTAGGGTAATGTTTGCATATGAAGGGAGGGCATTCTCATACTTCTGAAGGACAAATATTGATCCAGCAACGAAGCCAGGATGAGAACATGGCATGCTATTGACTGCCACCTCTGTGGTCTCCAAATATTATTTATAGAAGCAAGCAAGAGTCACGGCATGAAAATGTTCTCCCTGTAATCAGAGGTAATTGCTGGGAAGTGAGGCATTGCACTCCCTGTTAACCTCTGCATGCTGAAACAACAATGGATTACATTAAAGCGATCAGGATTGATGCTATCAAATGACATAACTGCATCATAGAACGAAAGAAGCTCAATTCAAATCATTGATTTTTGATTACAACCTATCTTTTAACTCTCTGCAGAAGGAGTCCCTGCAACGTAAATTTACTGCAATATTTCACAAGTGGAGGAGCAGGGATAATAAGAATAATAAGCTACCAACCAGCCCCAAAGGCTGTGAATTTCACTAAAGATATAATAATAATAATAATAATAATAATAATAATAATAATAATAATAATAATAATAATAATAATAATAATAATGAGGAGGAGGAGGAGGAGGAGGAGGAGGAGGAGGAGGAGGAGGAGAAGGAAGAAGAAGAAGAAGAAGAAGAAGAAGAAGAAGAAGAAGAAGAAGAAGAAGAAGAAGAAGAAGAAGAAGAAGAAGAAGAAGAAGAAGAAGAAGAAGAAGAAGAAGAAGAAGAAGAAGAAGAAGAAGAAACAACAACAACTAGGCAACCCTGGGAAAATGATGCTGTCCTCAAGCGAAGGATCTTGAGAACTGGAATGGCAGTCCTTGACTTTCAACAGTTTGTTTAGCGACTGTTCAAAGCTGCAACAGCACTTGGAAAAGTGACTCATGGCCAGTTTTCACACTTTTCACACTTTGCAGCTTCCCCATGGTCACGCCATCCAAATTCAGACACTTGGCAACTGGCATGTACTTATGATGGTTGCCGTGTCCCGGGGTCATGTGATTCCCTTTTGTGACTTTCTGATGAGCAAAGTCAAGGGGGGGGGGTGCAGATTCATTCGATGACCATGTTAGTAATTTGACAAAGGCAGTGATTCAGTTAACAACAGTGGCAAGAAACATCATAAAACGGGGTGAAATTCACTGAACAAATGTCTCATGTAGCAATGGAAATGTTGGGCTCACTTGTGGTTGTAGGTCAGAGTCTACCTGTACTTGGTTTCTGTGCATCTGGAAGAGGGAAAGAGAATGTCAGGCCACAGGGTATGCAAACCCAGACTATCTTCAACCCAAGTCATTCAAGCAAGTTACTTAAGCTATATATTCCAGAGGCCAATAATAAAATAAAAACAAAACAAAACCCAAGAACTTACTGTTTTGCTGATTTACTAGCCAGAATAACCTTTAGGATAGTGGAACACTGTGTTCCAATATGAATTAGTCAATGTTTTTGTTTCTTAGTTCACCCTCAAGCTGGTGGGAGCCTGTTGTCTTGCTGAAGTCTACTTACTATTAGCATACCAATAGTAAATGTGGGGGCATGTAGGGAAGAGGATTATCAAAAACCAACAATTCCCTTCAAAAAATCTATCTGTCTGACTGTCTGTCTATCTATCTATCTATCTATCTATCTATCTATCTATCTATCTATCTATCTATCTATCTATCTATCTATCTATCTATCTATCTGTCTGCATGTCTATCATCTATCATCTATCTACTATCTATCTAGGTACTATCTATCTTCTATCATCTATCTACTATCTATCTATCTAGCCATCCATCCATTCACATTGCATATTTATTATTGTTAACATTTTAATAATTATGTTTGTTCATAACTGGTTTTTTTATAATGTAGCCTATATCTATGTATTTTATTTTATGCACTTAAATGTATTTTTCTCAGAAGGAGTCTGCGAGGTTCACAAGATTCTCAAAGTCAATTAAGGTTAAGACAGACAAGAAAAGATCAAGAGTCCTGCCTTAGAGTAACAAATTGTAAGCATTTTCAGGCATTAAAAACCAATACCAGGATGTTAGTCAGAGTCTAGCAACAAACAATTATCCAACGTGACTCCATTTTACACCCAATATAATACAGATTTGAGCATCCTTAAATCTTCAGAAGGAAAAAGTTTTTTTGGGCTGCTCCTTCTCCTCCTCCTCCTCCTTCTCATTAACATGTCACAGAGGCGTCAAAAAATGCGAGCCAGTTCGCCAAGTGCAATATGAAATATATTAATAGTCATCACAGAATCATAATGAGCCAACAGTTCTAAAACAAGATAATGTGAAATCTTAACAGAAGAAATTATTCCTTAGCAATGACAAACATCTGCTGTATTCTATTTTTGTCAACTGAAAATAAAATAACTGTTGATCATAAACTGACTATTGTTATTTTACCTTTTTTTTAAAAAAAAAAGCATTGGATATTTTAAGATAGATTAGACATTGTGCAGTTGAGCTAGTAGAGCCCCTATGGATTCACTCCAAAAACTCATTTAGACTTTTCAGCTTTTGTGTCAAATGTTTGAAGTTTTGAAGGATGCTCTCTCATCCTATTGTATCTTTCTCCTGTCTTTTCCCAACCTACCTTCTTTAATAAAATGGTCTTGTGAAATGCTACTCTAAACATGATCTTCACTTAAGGGGAGAATTCTGGCATCCGTAATTCTATTTATTAGTCCCTATAGGGATGGTTTTATTTTATTTCAGAGAAGCCTACCTTTGAATAGTAGGGGAGGAATGCAGTAGTGGGATTAGTGGAAGGAGGCTGTATAATACTATAGTATAAAGTATAATGCCACATAATAAAATAGTATAAAGTATAATACTCCATTATAAGTAGAACCCAGCTGGAATAACTGGCATTTGACTTGAAAGGGGTCAATTTTTTTTTTTTTTAAATAAACTTTATTAATTTTACTTTTTTTAAAAAAGACAACAACACAGCTATAAATTATATACAACAAAGAGACGCACCAGTCTTGGCGTAAGCCAAGAGGGAAAGAAAGGAAAGTTTGAGAGAGGAAAGAGGGAAAGGGAAGAGAAGGGGGGAAAAGTGGGGAAAACAAAGGTAGGAAAGACAATTATAATAAAACCATATTTTGTGACTGTCAGTAAGGTCTTTTCTTCTTCAAAGCTATCGTCGGCCTTAGTCTTCTTAGCGGTGTAAAGGGGTCAAATTTTATAGCTGAAGGATTTGTATCTGAACTGACTCAGCAAAGGATCATATGAAATAAAATGTTGTGGCATGGTCAGGATCCATGATGCTTATTTGAAGGTTTTGACAAAAGCACAAAAATGGCTTCCAAACTAATGATGCTTTAGTCCAGGTGTGTCCAACTTTGGCAACTTTAATGCCTGTGGAGAGAATTCCCTAGCCAGCATATCTTAAAGTTGCCAAGGTTGGACATCCCTGCTTTAGCCTCATCAAGAATTGAATGGGGAAGGTTCCAATTCATCTTTAGAACTTGGCCGCAAGGTAATAAAACATGGTAAATGCTTTGCAGTACCACGGACAGTTCCAGCAATGGCAGCCGCTCCAGTAGGGGCTGAAGGTAGACATGGATTTTAGCAGTTGCTCTTTTTCCTGGTCTATCCATCTGAACTGCTCTACTTTATCTTGAAACTATCTTTCTTCAAGAGTCATCCTTTGACTATGACTATATATGGGACCACCCCTAAGCGTGTTGACCCCCATGATACAACCCCTTGACCCAACATTCAGAAGATAGCCATTTAAAAACCAGTTTATTTTTTCCAATAAGATGGGTTTTAGGGCAAAGGTTCCCCTTGTACATACATGCTAGTCGTTTCTGGCTCTAGGGGGCAGTGTTCATCTCCATTACAAAGCCAAAGTCCAAAGGTGTCTCTATGGTCATATGGCCGGCATGACTAAATACTGAAGGCACACGGAACGTTGTTACCTTCCCACCAAAGTGGTCCCTATTTTTCTATTTGCATTTCTACATGCTTTCAAATTGCTAGGTTGGCAGAAGCTGGGACAAGTAACGGGAGCTCACTCCGTTATTTGGTGCTAGGGATTCAAACCGCCAAACTGCCAACCTTTCTAATCGACAAGCTTAGCATCTTATCCACTGAGTCACTGTGTCCCTAGGTTTTAGGGTAGCCTTCATCTAACTATGAAAGTCTTGGCTGAAGCTTGACAGTCTTCAGAAGAATTGCCATGAATTTCCCAGGTTCATTTTCATTTGTTGTTTCAACTGCCCATCTTAAACATACAGCTCTGGGTGATTCACAAATAACTAAAGCAATATTTTGTGGGGTAGTTTTATTTAGAAAAACACTTTTAAAAACTGTAGCCATTTATCATTCATAATTTGAATTCATACATTTCTATTAACCATCTCTAATGCACGTAATATATATAATGTAGAATTTGCTCCCATTTTTTTATTACACATGAACATATTGATTGCATGCTGCTTATTTTAAATATGCAAAAGCAGTAATATTTTTTGCCTCTGCCTAGCACATGATTTCTTCCACACAATGTTTAATAATATTTATTCTTTTTTTGGATTACCTTTCACAACTCAAGGTGTTAGTGCAGATTCTTAATGGGAAGGAAAGGGAGGTGAGTAGACGTTACAAATTATCTCCCAAGGGAATCTAAGGCTGGCTCAGTTACATCTATAGTAGTGAACTCAAAGCTCATTAGAAGGAATGAAGAAGTTGGATCATATAGCAGAATTACTTATATAAGAACAATGATAGTTTTTAGTTTTTCTGTTTTCAGATAAATAGCAATTTAACATCTCTACTTTTGAGCTAGCTGTCTACAATCTTACAGGACTATGTCATGGGCCATCGCAAAGGTCTAACATCTGAAGAGAACAGAATGGGAATGTTTAGTCCCTAAATTGAACATGAACACAAATATGCACACCGCAGAAAGACTGTGAAGCCACTAGATAAGGTTAAACATGGATTAACATGATTACTTACTGGCACACCAAGAGCCCAAAGCGCTTCCTTCTTTATCAGAAACCCAGCCATCAATGCACATATAAGGAAGAATAGAATAGAATAGAATAGAATAGAATAGAATAGAATAGAATAGAATAGAATAGAATAGAATAGAATAGAATAGAATAGAATAGAATTCTTTATTGGCCAAGTATGATTGGACACACAAGGAATTTGTCTTGGTGCAAATGCTCTCACTGTAGATAAAAGATACATTTTTCAAGAGTCAAGAATCATCAGGTACAACACTTAATGATAATCATAGGGTACAATAAGCCATCAAATCATACTAGGAAACAGTCAATATAAATCATAAGTATACAAGTGACAAAGTTACAGTCCTACAGTCACAATTGGGAGGGGATGGGTGATAAGGAGTGATGAGAAGATTAATAGTAATAGTAGTGCAGACTTTGTAAATAATTGGATGGTGCTGATGGAATTATTTGTTTAGCAGAGTGATGGTTTTCAGGAAAAAACTGTCCTTGTTTCTAGTTGTTCTGGTGTGCAGAACAACTAGACATAAGCATCATTTTAAGGGTAAGAGTTGAAACAGTTTATGTCCAGGTTATGAGGGGTCTGTAAAGAGAGAACATAATAAGCATCAACAGTCTAAGATGAAACAATACAACCAAGCAAGCCTGTCATGAACAGGTACACAAATTATAACAGTCCTGATCCAGACAGGTAGAAGAAGTCATACACATTTAAAAAACAACAACCAGCAATTCTGCTTTGTGATGAAGCACTGACCACCATAACTAGGTCAGAAGAAAACAAACAAACAAAACTTTGTGAACTTTCAAATCCAAGCATACAATATAGGTTGTGAGCTATTCATGGTAATGACTCCAGTGTTGTAACACGTCTTTCCCTTCTAGGTTGTAACTAATGCTTAACACTAAATGTCACAAATAATTATGTTACGCTTTGGTTTGTTGGGATTTTTTTTTTTAAATAACATTCTTCTATGGTATCTGAACATGATCAGACACCAAAAATAAAGCTGTGAATTAAAGGGGTTGAAGAATAGATAGGAAATGTGAAAGGAAAATGTGTGGTTTAATCATTGATAACTAGACAGACATGTGATAAAGGTTTCTGCCTCTTAACACTTCAATACTTTATTTAAAAGTTTGTCATAATTTTGAAATAAAACTGATGAATGCTTAAGCAGTGAAGCAATGCACATACTCGATACAATTAAAAAAATATTATTTTTTAAATGGGAAGGGTTTTTTACGAAAAAATGGATAAAACAGAGCTTACTTAGAGACAGAACAAAGATACGAATATCTCATTAAAAGGAAAGAAGGTCTAAGCATGGGATTGAACAAGATAGGTTAATTGTTTTATCCAATGATAGAAACTAACTCTTTGTGAATTAGGTCTGAGCTAGTTCAAATCATGAGTTCAGTGTATTGTTTCCAATTCTATTTAAAAGTCCCAATCAATTCAAATCGAGATGATTCACACATAGCGCGAGATGCAAACTAAAGCAAATTTTTTCTTTACAGAAGAAACTTTGAATGCTTGCAGCTCTCTTGAATACATGCAACTTTCTGGTGAGAGAGAATTTCCCTGGGAATGGGCTCCAGCACATGTCTGAAAGCTCAGAACATAAACCTCTGCTCTCAGTGACTGTTCCTGCAACATTATCCTGGGACAGGTCTATTTGCCTTCATCCGTGACATGCAACATGAGCTGAGATCTTTGGGATCCTACATCTCTCTTAGCTTATGCTCTCTTTTGGGATAGAAGCCTGTATTTCTAACTCATTAAAAAGGGGCTTTTTTTTTCTCCAGGCAGTTCCCAACCATCCATCCTCCCCACCACCACCACATCCAGAAACCTCAGTGAAATTCAGTAACTACAGGATAACACATCATGTTCTTTATCTATCTACACTCAATACAAGAAGAAATATAGGCTGATGCAAAGAAATAGAAACTCTTGGAGCTTACATGATACCCCCTAACACCCCCCCAAAAAATCTTTTTTTTTTTTTTTTGTGAAGGGGCAAAGACTGGTTTTGCCATATTCAATAGACCACCCTGGCATGAATTGCCATTAATATGCCATTTCCTGTTCCTGCTATCACAATATAAAAGACCTGGGCTCTGACCTTTTTATGAAAACATCCTTTGTTAAGAATGAAAGCGACTCAGTGTTAGACCTTTATCTATAGAGCTAAGCCAGCAGATCAAATCCAAAAGGCAGAATTCATTTACTTTGTATTAAATGCGCTCAGTTAAGAAGTTTCAATTTTGGCATAAAGGTGTATTAATCACCGGGGGCGGGGGGAGAGAGCTCTCGTTTTTCACAGCTCCTGCTTTGCTTTCAATGCGTTTTTCTACAGTGAAGCTTTTGTTTCTTGTTTCTGAAAGAGCAGAGGGGGGAAAAATAGTTCTGGATTTGAATACAGTAAATATAGCAAAAGGGAGCTTTATAAAAATTACTCCCAGGGTCCTACTGTGTACGACGTTCGTAGTAACGTCAGGATTACATCCCGTACGAAACTCTGCAGCTTCAGAGATTAAAATAAGAGAGCTAAATTGGTTCAGACAACTGGACTTTATCCCACGGAAATCTATTCAAGGTTTTTTGGGGGGGAGGAGCTGACTTAATTTCTATGCAGCCAGCATTTCTGAGGTGAAGTTAAAATATGAATGAGAAGCATATAGAAAGCTTCCTTAGAACAGGAAGATTTGTATGTTTACAAAGCATTAAAGAGATGGTCAGAAAACTTGATGAGGTGTCTGAATCATTCCATATAAACTGGGAGAAAATAAAAGTCTTTAAATTAAATTATGGACGGTTAATCTATAGCTCAACCAAGTGCCAGCATCTCAGCCCATAGAGCTGCTTATTCAGATGTGAGGCATTGGGGAACTCAGTAAATCTGAACACATGCAAACTTATAAGTTTTACTGAAGGTATTTTGCTGTTTCAGTATCTTGAAACTTCAGAACCACAAGATAGTAAGATATATAATGATGACACTATTAATGCCAACCTCTGTAACACATTCTTTGGCTCAGTATTTGTAAACAGCAATGGATCATGCCCAGTATTTCCTAGTCGAACCACAGACAACTACAATGATCTAATACATATCGATTTTACAGAAGACAATGTTGAAAAAGTACTATGCAATCTAAAACCATCTCTATCTATTGGACCAGACGGAATATGTGCTTACTTCTTAAAACAGCTACCCATTGCCATAGCCGAACCTCTAAACATAATCTGTGAAAAATCTTTCAGGACCAGTTCTTTGCCAAAACTATGGTCACAAGCCACGGTCATCCCCATCTTCAAAAAGGGAGACCCCAGCCTAGTTGAAAATTACAGACTAATCTCTTTATGCTGCGTCACCTGTAAAATCATGGAATCAATTATTAACCAATCCATCATCCTCCACTTAGAAACAAACAACCTACTCTCTAATAAACAATTTGGTTTCAGAAAAAAACTATCCTGTAATCTGCAACTCTTACACTGCAAAAACATATGGACTACACAACTTGATCAGGGCAAAACAATAGACGCAATCTACATAGACTTCTGTAAAGCCTTTGATTCAGTGGCATATGACAAACTACTCCTAAAACTAAAATCTTATGGTATCTCTGGACACCTGCATACCTGGATAGAAGCATTCCTGTCAAACAGACAACAAATGGTCAAAATTGGGAGCATCCTATCAAATTCTGTACCTGTCAACAGTGGTGTCCCCCAAGGCAGTGTTCTAGGACCAACTCTCCTCATACTCTAGATAAATGACCTCTGTGATCATATTAAGAGCAACTGCGTTCTCTTAGCTGATGATGTAAAGGTATTCAACACCACAGACAATACTGCTACCCTTCAAAAAGACCTCGACTATGTATCAGAATGATCAAACAAATGGCAACTTCAAATCTCAACAGATAAATGCTGTCTTACATATTGGCAGAAAAAAATCAGAAAATAAAATACAGGCTGAATAGTCAAGACCTTGTTGATGATCCAAACTCTGTCAAGGATCTTGGATCTAATGATCTAAGTGCTAGAGCCCACTGTAACTACATAGCCAAAAAGGCATTAAGAGTTGTTAACCTAATCTTACATAGCTTTTTCTCTGGTAATATTACACTAATAACTTTTGCTAGACCAATACTCGAATACAGATCATCAGTCTGGAACCCACATTATTTATCTGATATTAACACAGTTGAGAAAGTCCAGAAATATTTCACAAGAAGAGTTCTCCACTCCTCTAATTGTTGCAGAATACCTTATGCCACTAGACTCGAAATTCTAGACCTAAAAAACCTAGAACTATGCCCCCTTCGGTCTGATCTAAGTATAGTATATAAAATCATACTTTGCAATGTCCTACCTGTCAATGAATACTTCAGCTTCAACCATAACAACACAAGAGCAAACAACTCAGGGTTAATTGCTCCGAACTTGATTGCAGGAAATACAACTTCAGCAACAGAGTGGTCAAATACTCTACCTGACTGTGTTTTTTTTTCCCAAACCCCAAAAACTTTAACCTTAGACTGTCTAATGCTGACCTCACTCCTTTCCTAAGAGGTCTGTAGGGGGCGTGCATAATTGCACCAATGGGCCTACCGTCCCTGTCCTATTGTTTCTTTTATGTATTTTTTCTTTTATGTATCCATGTATTCATAACTATGTTTTTACTTATACCTATTAACTTGTAAACAATTGACAAATAAAAATAAATAAATAAATAAAATATTGCATGCTGCAAATGTGTGCAAACTTCCTCATAATGTGTCCACTTTAAAATGAATATACAATCAATTATTTTAGATCTTCATTAATGTTTTATCGGCTCTACTTTAATTTCAGGCCAAGGTTGTTCATGAATATTGTATATATGTAAAACCCACAAACACACACGTGTATATACACATAAACATCCATGCCCCAAAGAAGAAGGAATCAAGCTATTCTCCAAAGCACCTGAAGGCCAGATAAGGAATAATGGATGGAAACTAATCAAGGAGAGATTCAACCTGGAAAGGAGAAATTTTCTGACCATGAGAATAATCAACCAATGGAACAGAAGTTGTCTTCAGAAGTCATGGGAGCTTCATCACTGGAGGCTATCAAGAAGAGATTGGACTGCAAGGATGCCCAGGTACAGTAGAATGTCACACCTGTGAAAAATGTTGCAGAGGTCCATGATTGCACAGAAATAGTGGTGGGGTTCAATTTTTTTTTACTACTGGTTCTTTGGGCGTGGCTTGGTGGGTGTGGCAGGGGAATGATATTATAAAATCTCTAGTCTGAGATGGTATTTGCTGGTTCTCCAAACTACTCAAAATTTCCACTACCAGTTCTCCAGAACTGGTCAGAACCTGCTGAATACCACCTCTCCACAGAACGCTTTCAAGTATGACTTCTATACATGAAGGTAGTCGAGAATGCCGCTGCGATCACAGAGCTGACCTGAACCACCATTGTTAAACAGGAGGTTGCAAAATGAGGTGGCTGAGTCTTTAAAACAAATCAATAGTGTACTTGCCTTTTTGTAACAAAATTCTCTGGACTGCTTTAAGCAGAACAAGTCAGGGGACAGCTGAGATACCACCTCTGTCCACCATGATGAAGGTGGTGGCCCTATCATCTGGCCAGCAGGAACATCCATATTTATATATGCAGAAGCCTTCCCCCAAATCTGGTACCCTTCAAATGAATGGAAACTGCCATACTCAGAATGTTTAGCTTATGCTGGGTATTAAAAAACTTGGCCACCGCCATCATGTCTGAAGCCACCATTGAAAATTATATCCATCTAGAAGAAAAGAAAACCAGCCTTGTAAACAAGTGGAGACTATGGAAATTAAGCTACCATAATTACTAGCAAGCACGGTTATCTTCCTTTGATGTCTCTCACAGAGGAAGAGGCTCCGAAAGCTTTAATTTTCAAGACAATAAAGACCTCCTGGAAGATAGCTAATAATAAAATGGCTTTCCATGGTTTGTGCCCAGGAAGACGCAACTGTCTGAAAATAGGCCATTTGATGTCAGAGGAAATGTGGTAAAGATTACCCAATTTCAAAAGGAAAATATGAATCTCAGATCGGAATTTAAAATTAGAGATATAAAGGAAGAATGCTTACAGTGGATAGTTGGCAAAAGAAAGCATTGGCTTGCTTTAAGTTTGGATTATTGTGTCACCTTACAGAGAAGATGGGTGGCATAAACATTTCATAAATTAATAAAATAAACTCATTTGGCACTTGGGTAAGCAAGAGGTAAGAGAAATGGACAAGATTTATGATCCTGGGAAGATGTAGGCACGGTTGCAATAGTAAGATTCTAGCATGAGAAGTTCTCAACTCTCATGAGAAGTTTCTATTTCCTAGTTCTTCCATTAGAACATTTCTTAAAACATGTCTCCAAAGGTGCTTTTTTCTTCTTCAAAAGGCAATTGGACTATTTGTTTTTTATCTTGAAGAAGAAGTGGAAAAAATATTTAACTTCTCATCCAAGAAGTTTTGTCAGTTGTGATGTATCTAAAAAGGTTAAATCATGGCAACTGGACCAAAGTTTGTTAATCTGAGGCATTTCATTACTCATCCAAATAACTTCATCTTTCAAAGTAAAAAAAAAATTAGTTAGAGAGTCAGAGAGTCATTGCAATGTAACTAACCCTTGCTACATCAATTGCAGGGATTTCTCCCCCAAATGTATTGCACTATGTAAACAAAGACTCAATAATCACCCAGGCCAAAAGTATCTAAAAAGGTTAAATCATAGCAACTGGGTCAACGTTTGTTCATCTGAGACATTTCGTTATTCATCCAAGTAACTTCAACCCCTGTAGGCAAGAGTTAGTATATTCCAATGGCTCTCTGACTATCTGCCTAACTATTTTTTTTTTTTTTTGACTGATTCAATACTTGGATAACTAATGAAACATCTCAGATTAACAAACTTTCATCCAGCTGCAATTATTATACCTTTTTAGATAATTTTGGCCTGGATGATTAGTAAGTCTTCATTTACATATTGGTTCAGATGGCGGGGATGGAAGAAGAGGTACTGTCAGTCCTGCTATCTCCCTCCCTCCCACTCTTTTCTTGGTTGAAAAGAGAATTTTCTTTCTTTCTTTCTTTCTTTCTTTCTTTCTTTCTTTCTTTCTTTCTTTCTTTCTTTCTTTCTTTCTTTCTTTCTTTTTCTCTCTCTCTCTCTCTCTTTCTTCTTCTTCTTCTTCTTCTTCTTCTTCTTCTTCTTCTTCTTCTTCTTCTTCTTCTTCTTCTTCTTCTTCTTCTTCTTCTTCTTCTTCTTCTTCTTCTTCTTCTCCTCCTCCTCCTCCTCCTCCACCTCCTCCTCCTCCAAATTCCTTTCCAACTCTTCTATTCTATTCTATTCTATTCTATTCTATTCTATTCTATTCTATTCTATTCTCATTCTCCTTCTATTCTCCTTCTCCTTCTATTCTCCTTCTCCTTCTAGTCTCCTTCTTCCCCTTTGAGACAACTATGACCTGGATGACAGAGAATCTCCACACATTTCTTAAAACAGAACAAGGGCATTGATGACTCTGCCTTCAGAGATTCATCTTGATGTACTCCATCTTCTTATATCTGTTGGGGGAGTGGTGGACACCATCTTTTTCCTAAAATGCATTGTTGTCCATAATGCACAGAAGTAACATTCCACAAAGGAAAAAACAAATCCTATGCGTACTATGTTACCCTACTCCTTATGCATCGGTGCATAAAACCAGCTGAATTCGCTCTCTGTTCAAAGATTTAAGTTCCAGAGTTATGGCTGTAAGCCATAACTCATCCTGACATCAGGGCAAACAAGACATAATAGGAATGAAATCAAGGCAGTGATTTTCTCAGGGACAGTGAGTAGTAACCGAGATATCTATTGGCCAATGATGGTGAATTGGAATATATGGTTTCCCTTTCACAAGGCCAAATTCTCACCAAATAGAGAAAGTCAGCAGCAGACACAGAGGGAAATCACAATGAAAGTTTATTTTTTTTCCCCCATCCACCCTGACCAGGGAAGTGAAGGAGTTGACCTATAGCACCTGAAACTTAATCTAAATGTTTGGATTGCAATGTGTTGAGATTAATGGGGTTTTTTTTAATGGTTTATTTAATGGTTTATTTATGGTTTTGTTTAAACAATAATAATGAAGAGAAGGAGGAGGATCTCTACTTGGGCAGACTGGGAGAAGCAACTTTGCAGAAGCTCTTTTATTGTGGTTTGAGTGGGATTTTTCTTCCATGCCAGCTGTTGTTTGTACACGATAAATGAGAGATAACAAAAATGAGAGATAACAGGGGATTCTTTCTTTCTGTCCTCCTACTGCTAACGTATACTGCCAGCATGGCTATCAGGCCACCTGCGATGTGTTAGCCATGACAAAGGTCAGCGTTCCTGGGCTTTTTAGGATGGTGAATAGCTTCAGGTTAAATTAGGTGTAAAAAAAGTCATTTCCTCTGAATGATCAACTCAAAACACCTGCAGCCTGTCTCAAATTTTATTGGGAGAGGTGCACAAAAGACTTCTTGAATATCTGCCAACTCAGGAGGCATCAGGATGAAAATAAAGCATATTATAGATGGCACAAGATTTAAAATATAAAACACAAGCTTAAAATGTGTACATATGAAACGGAACCTGGCCCAGAAACTAGCAACATGAATTGCATTCTGTCATGCTGCTGTAAGGTTGGGTAGACACTGAATTGGGACACATAGAATTCTTTATTGGCCAAGTGTGATTGGACACACAAGGAATTTTCCTTCGGTGCATAAGCTCTCAGTGTACATAAAAGATATAAATGATGAATCATGATCCTAGTCATCCGAAAAATACATTCATCGTGAATCATAAGATACAACACTTAGTGATAGTCATAGGATACTAAATAATAGCAATAGCACTTAGACCTATATACTACTTCACAGTGCTTTTACAGCCCTCTCTAAGCAGTTTACAGAGTCAACCAATTGCAGCCAACAATTTGGGTCCTCATTTTACCCACCTCGGAAGGAGGGAAGGCTGAGTCAGCCTTGAGCCAGTGAGAATCGAACTGCTGAACTGCTAGTAGCTGGCAGTCAGCAGAATTAGCCTGCAAGAATGCATTCTAACCACTGCCCCACCACAGCTCATTTGATTGCTAAATAAGCAATCAAAATCATGCTGGGAAACTAAATAACACAATATAAATCATAAAAATACAAGCAACAAGATTATAGTCCTAAGTAGAAAGGAGATGGGTAATAGGAAGGAGGAGAATAATAGTCATACAGCCTTAGTAAATAGTTTGACAGTGTTGTGGGAATTAGTTGTTTAGCAGAGTGATGGCATGTGGGGAAAACCTATCCTTGTGTCTGGTTGTTTTGGTGTGCAATTTGGTGTTTCACACCAGAACAACATAGATGCTGTTGTCTGCATATCACCACAATCGCAAAGTAATAATAATCATAATATCAAAGTAATAATAATCATAATAATGATACCAATAAGAGAAGGTAGGCGAGAAGGATAAAAGTAATATAGCTGTACTACATGGGTGTACACACACACACATACACACACACACAAACTACAGATAAAAAATCTGTTTGTTTCTTAAATTGTCTTTTTCAAACAAAGATGTTACTCACTAATTCCAGAAGCATCTGAAAAAAGGCACCATAAAATATCACTTGTCTCACTTTTGTTCTTTAAAATATTTTGCTTTCCTGAATTCAAGTATTGGTGGTTTTTTTTTAAATAAAATAAAATAAAATAAAATGCTAGTTGCTCTCTTCCCACCACAATTACTGTAGCTCAATTATGTACTTCCATATGTCAGGTACACCACGGTCTAATTTAATCTTCATTACACATTGCCATATTGCAATTATATATGCTCTCCGAGTGTTAACACATATTTAAACCTGTTATTCCTTTGTCACTGATTTACAAAGAGCTACCTGAAAAGAAGAAACAGATGTCATAATTATAATCTTATTCAGCTCAACTTTAATACTGGGAACCTCAGAGTAAATTATACATGAACTTGTTGCGTGTTCCGAAATTAATGAAGCGATGCTGTCAGGCTAATACTGTAACTCATTATGGATTGCTGATGCATTTTTCCCCCTCCCCCGTATTTCGGGATTGTGCGATAAAATTATATTAATACAGCTTGATAATGAGTTGAATGGATTTCTCTACACAGAGGCAGAAGGAGAATAGTTTCCCTTTGTCAAGCTCTTGGGAGTGAGCATGTAGAGGTAATTAAAAAGAATTACTCAAATCTCCTACCAACCTCATTTATATTAAATGAATTTGTCGGGTTTCAGTTCTAATAATTGATCACTCTTAGCAAATTATAAAGAGGGGTTTTTCCGCCCATGAACTGCAGTGGCTGGGGTACTGATCACAATGTCTTATCAACTATCAACGTAGTCCCTGTGGGTTCATATTAATTAAGCTTTAACAGTTTGGAAAATTGTAGCAATATTTTATGATTCGTGTAATTAAACTCTAACAAAATGTCACAACTGCTGGTGATATCTTTGCCGGTAATTTATATGTGTCCTTACTTCAAGGGAACCAGAAGTAATGAAATATTCTTGAACACACAAGACAGTAACAAAAAAAGGAAGGGTGGGGGGAAGAATTTCACGGGTTTCAGTGATCAAAAGCAATTTTATTACCTTTCTGCTCTTCCCTTTCTTCCTTTCTCTGGCTCCTTAATCTTGAAACAATGCTATGGGGTGATGTAAATCAAAAAGTATTTGTGAGGTAAAGCTCTTCAGAAAGGATTTTGTGGAAGGATACAAAAACCCTTAAAAATGTTTCAGACAATCAGATCAATTCAGGCTAATTTGATGTTTGGAATCCAAGGGTGGAATCAATTTTGCTTCATCTTAGTCAACAAGTTTGGGTCAAACAGACCACCTGAATAAAATGAAAACAATTAAACAGCTTAGGAGCTAGAAAAACCTGGGTTTATTTTACAAGCCATCTTGTAAGTTGCTAAAAAGAGAAAAATCAAATAATATACCATTGTCACAAACTCCTTGAAGGATATGTAGAGTAGAATCATAATAAACATCAGCTATTTCTTTATTTGCTAGAATTCCTCTAAATTTGGAAAGGGGAGAATAGAACATTGAACTGTACTAGCTAAATATACATATTTTGTTCTCTGTAAGGAAAAAAGACATATCTTGGCTAGATTCTGAAATGGAGTTGAATAATTTATGGTTCTAGTGAGCATGGAGAAATTCAACCTTTATTACATCATGTTGTCTGAACTAAGGCATTATATTAAACTATAATGTTGTATAATTTATGTATTGGATGTAACACAAATGCAAAGGTTGTGTTTTGTTAGAATGTAGGTTCAATCTATTCATCACAGGTCAGATTTGAAGGTGTGAATTAAATGAAGGTGTTCTGCTCTCCCTGAACAGGTGAACAGGGCAAGTAGGTCATTTAGAAATTGAATTATTGTTAATTCAATAACAATTGCAGTAACGACCATGTGAAGGGAGGTGCAAGATCTAATCCAGGGTTCACAGTTGCATCTCTTAAGATTTTAGTATTCTCTCAAATGCAACACATTTTTTTAAAAAAAAATCTGTCCTGGGTTTTCTTTGTACAATAGATTATCTTATTCCATGGCTGGTTATGACAGGCTTAATATTAATCGGGAAGCGAAAGGCTCCTGCTTCTTGACAAATGATGATAAATTGATATCTTTAAGCAATAATAATAATATAAAAAAACTCCAGACAATTTGCCCGTCACTTTCAACCCGTCACTCAAAAGTGACAAGTGAGATGCCAATGGCAAGGCCTCCTCCAACTGTCTGCATGCCACATTTATGATTTAATTCCCTTTTGAACTTCAGTCAAAGCAGATGAATAACCCTGGTTGGTGGGGGAAGAAGAAGAAGAAGGGGAAAAAAAGAATTCTTAAGTACATTTTGGGGGGAAGCGATAAGTTTGAAAGGGAAAGGATAAACCTATTGATAGATAGAATATTACATTGGAGCAACGATTTGATCAGTCTGCTTTCGAAAGTGTCGTTAACTACCCAAGCTGGGCATCTGATTGAGAAAGACGGATAATCTCTATGTGTTTGTAAGGAATTATATGTAAGAGAGTGAGCAAGCGAGATGATAGTAATAGATAGACAATTGATATTTAGATATCTAGGTAGATAGTAGCTATCTAATTGTCTAGCTAGATAACTAGGTGAGATAGATGATAGATAGGTAGATAGATAGATAGATAGATAGATAGATAGATAGATAGATAGATAGATAGATAGATAGTATACAGAGATACTGTAGACAACTAGATATAAACTGGATAAATACTATAAGCAGACGGATACTATAGATAGACAGACAGACATACAGCTGATCATATACAGAGAAAAATACTGTAGACAACTAGATCTATAAACTAGATAGAAAATATAGATATTGCAGAATAGATCATGGATGGATGGATGGATGGATGGATGGATGGACAGATAGATAGATTAGATTAGATTAGATTAGATTAGATTAGATAGATAGCAGATAATATCCAAAGATACTGTAGATAACTAGATATTATAAACTAGATATATATACTGTAGGCAACAGATACTATAGACAGACACACAGCTGATAATATACAGAGATACTGAACAACTAGATCTATAAATTAGATCGAAAAATATAGTTATTGTAGGATAGATGATGGATGGATGGGTAGGTACAAAGGTAGAGATTGATCGATACTGTAGAATTTAGATAGACAGATAGACACAAAGACAGATCTAGAAATATAGCACATATAGCTGACTTTTAAAAAAAGATTTAAGATTCTAATTGGAACATTGTTTTCAGGAACATCTGAGCAGCTTAAGTGTGATTAGAGAGATTTCTTATTTCTTCTAAATGGTGGAGTTTAAGAATCCATTCCTTTTTATTGGGATAACAATTATTTTGTGCATCTTATCCACCTCGCATTAAGTGGGCCGAGGGGGAAGGTCCCCTTTCAAGACCAAACTTTTCCGTCTTGAGGCAGGCTTTCTTTATCTGGTGGACAAAAATATGACCTCATTTGTGGGCAGGAAGGTCATCCCATCCTGGATGGCAGCACCTGCATTTCAGCCTTCCAACAGAGGCACAGCCGACGGCCTCGCTTGCTTTGCACCTCTGAAAAGTAAACAGTTTGGGTGCCTTCACCAATTTATGTCAGGGGAAAAAAGGGATTGTGATGCCCACTTATCACTCCCTTATCACTTGTTGACAGATGGGTAGCTGTGAAAGCTCTGGTTTCTGTCTCTTTTATGTGTAATACAATCCTCCGGCAAACCAAATTGGAAAGAGGTATCTAGTTCAGGTCACCATAATTCACAAAGCTGGAATCCCTGATGAAACATTTTTCATGCTTCATGAAATGTTGACATAGACCTTGAGTAAATCTGTCCACTGGGTGCAGTTATAGGAAATTATGACAGAAGGAACGGGAGGGCCTTGTGCCAGAGAAGATCCTTGCTGCCTCACAGCGGAATTTAGCAGCCGTTGCCTTTCGGGTTTTCTTTTTTTAAGAATTGTTCTTTGCGAGATCCAGGGCTGTTTCACACATTACAGTATCACTCATGACTCCAACGGGGTTTTGGTATAAAGGGGAGGGTGACAGTTACCCAGGAGAAGAACTGCTGGGAAATTAGTTTCTGGAATGTCTGAAGCATCATTCCTTAATCTTGGGAGGTTCTGTGTTGTTGTGAGGGCTTGTTTGTGTGAATTGGAGAATTGCACCGCAAGCTTTGGAAGAGAGAGAATGTTAAAAGGTACCTGTGACACTGGTTGTATTTTCAGTGTGGCCTGTCATAGGGAAGGGAGGGAGGGAGGGAGAGGGAGGGGAGATGGGATGGAGGGAGGGAGGACAGGGGAGAAGAGGGGAAGGGAAAGGAAGAGTTGAATAAAGGAAGGAAAGGGAGAGGGAAACGGAAGAAAGGAAGGAGAGAGAGGGAGGGAGGGAGGGAAGGAGGGAAAGGGGAGGGAAGGAGAGGGAAGGGAGGGAGGGAGGGAGGGAGGGAGGAAGGAAAGGAAGGAAGGAAGGAAGGAAGGAAGGAAGGAAGGAAGGAAGGAAGGAAGGAAGGAAGGAAGGAAGGAAAAAAATATTTATTAGGTCAATGACCAACAAAAATTAAAAAAAAACAGTGAAGCCAATAAACACAATAATATACTAACAACCAGTAGAATAAATCACTAAAGGAAGGGAGGAAGCAAGGAACATTCCTATTCTACTCTATAGTTGTTACCCAAATGAAAAATCTAAAACATTAATAGGTATAGAATAAAAACTATATACCCCCTACAATTTATTGTTTATTGGTTAAGATATAACAGTGTCAACAATTATTCTACATTAGTAGAGACTAGCTAATCCTGGAAAACAGCCAATATTTTTGAGAAAGACTGGCACAGAGATGTGGAGACAGAGTTACTTAGATTTTTTTTTTTTAAGTGGCCTGAGGAAAAGGGGCAAATTCTGCACACACAAAAAAAATCATGTCGCATTTTCAACTAGAATGACCTCTTTTTATGGACATGTGGAAACCGGGCAAAATCCCCAAAAAATGCTTTTATAATCCAGGCGTTTGCCAATAAATTAGAGACGAGATGATTTGTCCGATGTTCCAGGAAAAAAAGAAATAAACAAAAGGAAATACATACAAAATGTCTAATGACGATCCGTCATAGGCCCTAGCTAAGACTGTTTATCATATTTTGTATAACACAGAATCCCTGGAGTTAGTGGCTTGAGGAGAGAGAAAAAAAAAATCAGTTGAGTAGGAAGAGGAAGACAACAAAAATGTAACTAGCTGTAAACAATAGTATTTAAAACCCAGCTGATTCTATCAATATAAAAACAGAACTTAACCTCAACCTTCCATTTTGTAAACATATTAGATGCTATTTATCGGGGATTGTATGTGTGTGGCCATCCAAGGAACATTTTCGTGACTCAAAAATCTAAACATTGGATTGCTCCATTAGCTTCGGGGATCCAGAAAACCAAATATTAATTTGAATTAAAAAAGGTTAGCAAATAACTCAACATTGTTGGTACAGTGAAGAAACCCAAATACTCTTAATGAAATATCAAAAATAGGTAGGGTTGTTGTTTTTTTCCATACATCATACGCACAAACTTCTATCTACTATCTGTTTGTCTGTCTGTCTGTCTGTCTATCTATCTATCTATCTATCTATCTATCTATCTATCTATTATTCATCCATCCATCCATCCATCCATCCATCCATCTACCTACCTACCTACCTCCCATCTGTTTGTCTATCTATCTTTATCATCTATCTTTATCTATCTACCTATCTACCTACCTACCTATTTATCTTTTGCGTTCAACTGTGTCATGATTAAATACAGGTAGTCCTCAACTTATAGCAGTTCGTTTAGTGACCGTTTGAAGTGTCAACAGCTTGATAAGATACTGATAGAGGGAAAAATAATTGAAAGAATATTTGAATGTACAGAAATAAATAGACTGACACTAGAAATTAAAGAAAAAGGAGAATCTGAATGTTATATGGTATGGGATTTGTTTTATCAATTGATAAAACAACTGTTTCATATTTATGATGAGTTGTGTTGTCCCTGGGGTCACATGATCCCCTCTTGCGACCTTCCACCAAACAAAGTCAATAGGGAAATCCAGATTATCTTAACAACTGTGTGGCTAATTTAACCACCACAGCGATTCACTTACCAAGGATGTCAAGAAAGGAAGCAATATGGGGCAAAATGCACTTAGCGAATGTCTCATTTAGCGACAGAAATGGCTGGCTCAGTTGTAGTTGTAACTCGAGGACTAACTGTAAATGATAAAAATTAAGATTAAATGGGGAATGGTTCTTGGATTATTTTCCCTGCAAGTTTTTGGTACAGGGATGTGGTGGCTCAGTGGCTAAGACGCTGAGCTTGTTGATCAGAAAGATCAGCAGTTCAGCGGTTCAAAACCCTAGCACCACATAATGGAGTGAGCTCCTGTCCCATGTCCCAGTTTCTGCCAACCTAGCAGTTCGAAAGCCTGTAAAAATGCAAGTAGAAAAATAGGGACCCCTTTGGTGGGAAGGTAACAGCGTTCTGTGCGCCTTCGGGCATTTAGTCATGCTGGCCACATGACCACGGAGACGTCTTCGGACAGCGCTGTTTCTTCGGCTTTGAAATGGAGATGAGCACCACCCCCTAGAGCCGGAAATGACTAGCAGGTATGTGCGAGGGGAACCTCTACCTTTAAGTGCTATGTTTTCATTTTTTTTTTTGAGGTGTTGGAAAATAATGGAAACTAAAGATAATTTTCACAGCTCGGGGGAATCTGAAAACCTTGGAATAGGCCCAAGGAGTGTTAAGTTTTCTGAACATTGAGAAGATCAATTTATTTGTGGGGAAAACCTCCCTACAGCCCAGAGGATCGGAGAAGTTATGGAAGGGAAGAAGAAACCAAAACAGAGACTCCTGAAGGGATCGTATATGCAACCCACACAGACACACAAAGATCCAGAGACGAGATGAAGGAAGGAGCAGACAGAATTAACAGAGATATTTGAAAGACACATTGTGTTACGGCATTATGCATAAGGTCTACCAGCCTTATGATAATTGTGTTGATTTTGGCTACACCGACGGGCCTCAGACATCTCTGATCTGAAGCCAAAATATCTCACCATTTCAGAGAAGGAAGATTCCCCATGCATATGTCTGATATGAAAGTTGGACTGCAGAAAAAAAAAAAAAACCAGCAGGATAAGGCCGGGGTGATAAAAATCAGAAATATTCAGAAAACCAGAACGTGGAGAGGATTGGGATCAATTTCAACCTTAACGCAGCACGAGGTGATCCTTCCGCTGTTTATTTTGCATAATAACTTTTCAGCCACATATGTTCTTAATAATCCGTCAGGCGAATTAGCATAATATTGTAATTTCAGCCTCGATTTTTGGGGGGAGGAGGGACTATTCATGGGTTGCTGGAAAAACCAAGAGATCTAATTTGATGACAACCGGTTGCTAGCACCCCTGATTAGAGTTTCGTTCTCTGTTTATTTAAAAGTAGGCTTACAGCATTTCATTAATCATTTATTAATTATGCTTGATGCTTCAGATTGTTATTATTTAAATGAATGATTCACTTCTTTGATTTTTAAAAAGGCTCCTAAATGTTGCCTCCCTCATATAATGTACCGAATTGAAATAAGCATCAGTAATCACTGTCAGCGCTTTCTTGTAAGTAAGAATTGAATCATTTATCTGTCTGCATGTATAAATTATCATCATTTCTCATTCAAGATCCAGGCTTAATGGCAATTTATGATACGCAAACATGCAAGCAAAGCTAGCTTATAGAAAATATGAATTTTGCTTAGGCCTTTGCTTCAAAGAAGTGCTGAGGGCTTGTGTATTTAATGAGAGCAAATCATAACAAGTTAGCCACACACAGGACTAGGGACTTGAGATTCAAAAGAATAAGAGTCTTTTGCCTCATAAGCACATCCTGGAATTTGAGAGAGCACAAAAAAACCCCATTGGTTTGTTCAAGTATCTGCAAAATGTGATTTCAAATGTTCAAAAGAGGGGGATGAAGGAGGCAACCACTGCTTAAATTCATCAGATGATTGTTGTGGTTTGCTGGCAGCAAGTGCAGATGGCTGAGGTCTTGGAGAGCGAGGACTCGGATGAGGGGCCTGTGTGTGATGCAGGGATGGGGCCAGGACCATCAGGGAGTGGAGTGCTGCCTTCGGAGATTGTGGAGGCTGGCAGCAGTGAGGAAGAGCTACCCGAGGAGCCTGTGCCCGCAGGGCTGCTCGAAGGAAAGAGCAGCTGCAGCAGCATGGGAGACTCAGGAGTAAGACTGCAAGGTAATGGCCCCTCCCTTAAGAGATAAAAGCCAGCTGAGAAACCGCAGTTCTTTGCAGGAAGCAAAGAAGTGTTTGCACTCAAGCTTTGTGGATGTTCGGAATATCTTGGTCGATGTTTGGAGACTCTTTGTGTTGGACATATTTCTTAGTAACTTTACCTAGTGTTCATGGCAGCTTTGCACCACTTTGGCAAGGCTTGTTCTTATCAGAGACAATTAGTTTGAAACAGCCTTTAACCGTGAAGGAATGGAATACGTAAATAATCATTAAAAGGTTTTGCTGTTACCTCTGTTTCATGTTGGTTTCCTTGGAACAAGGTTTGGGTCAGAACAATGATAGCGATAGATAGATAGATAGATAGATAGATAGATAGATAGATAGATAGATAGATAATATTGTAACTTTGAATGGTCACTAAAGAAGCTGTTATAAGCCAAGAGCCACCTGTAAAAATAATGTTTTTTAAAAATTACTTTGCAACTGACTGGAAAACAATATCCGCCGACGTACAAAAATGCAGCCACTGATTTGCAAGAAACTAAAATTGAGTTGTTGAATTTGCCCCCGGTAAACATTTCTGGAGCTTTGTGAGCAAATACTTTGGGTCTTCAGCTACCAGTTCTCCAGTCCACCTACTGGCAACAAACATTTGTTTTGGTATACAAAAAGGAAAAATAGAAGGGAAGGGAAGGGAAGGAAAAAAGAAAAGAAAAGGCCACTTCAAATTATCTCCCTCCCGGCCTTGAAAAGCTAATATAAAACCCGCAACATGCAACTTCCATTTTGAAGCTCTTTTAAGCTTTTGGAAGCAGAGTTAAAATCTTCAGATAATTCTGTTGGGCTGAAAAAAGAAGTTAATGGTGAGAAAGCTGTTTCTTTTTGAGTTGGGAGGGGGAAATGTCTGCGGACTCCTGCGGCTATTGATTCCGAAACAATCTTGCCCGTGATAAATGGGAGTACATTTAGCAGAAGATTCAGTCACGAGAGCTCACAGATCAATCAGCTTGTCAACAGGAAGGCTAAATCCAATTTTTTATTTGTACTAAATTCTGATTTCGTGGTCGGCTCTCATCCCCTTGGAAAGTAGCCTGCACATGGGATGACAACAGTAACAACAGAAAATAGATAATCTTTCAAAAGCATATTAGAAGTAGAAGGTTTGGGATTGTGTATGGGTGTGTGTAGGGGGGAGGGAATGGAGGGAGGGTGAAACTCAGCTCAGCAAAAGCTGATCAGTTGATTTATGGAATGAGTAGAAGGCAGAGAAGAGAGACAGTTATTTAAATGACAAACGCTAAAGCCTAAGCTGTGTTGGTGATTTGATTTGGTTTGGTTTGGTTTGGTTTGGTCTGACACCAAGGGTTTACTAAATATTGGGGAAGAAATTCTAGAATTCTTTGTCATATTTACCTCCTAGATTTGATGTCCAGAATTAACACAGTTGTGCTTCTGATATGAAAACCTGCAACCTTCCTGCCTGCCTTCTCTTTCCCTTTTCACTTCTTCCCCTTCATTCCTCTCCTTCCTTCCTTCCTTCTTGCCTGCCTGCCTGCCTGCCTTTTCTTTCTTTTTCTTCCCTTTCGCTTTCATTCCTCCCCTCCCTCTCTCCCTCCCTCCCTCCCTTCCTGCCTGCCTGCCTTCCCTTTCCCCTTTGTTCCTCTCATTCCTTCCCTCCTGTCTTCCTGCCTTCCTTTTTCTTCCACTTCGTCCCTTTCCCCTCCCTCCCTCCCCTTTCCCTCCCTCCCTTCCTTCCTTCCTTCCTTCCTTCCTTCCTTCCTTCCTTCCTTCCTTCCTTCCTTCCTTCCTTCCTTCCTTCCTTTCTCCCTCTAATTGCTCTAGTAGGCCATCCATTCAAGCATGAATAAGCAATGAAGGGTTGTAATCAATGTGACCAAAGGTGAGGACATAGATATACAATATCTAAAAGGTCAACCAATCTACAGTTTGGGGAAAGGGACATTTCATCAGTACATAGTACCCTGATATATTTGCAGCCTTAAACTGTGGTATTTACTCTCCATTATAGGTATGAATGCTTTAACCTACTACTGTTCTCTTCTCTATGTTTTTAATGGTCTCCTTTACAGTAGAATAAGCTCAATAGATGGCAACACTCATGTATTTTTGGAAAAATCTCAGAAAAACACAATAGCAAACTATGACCACAGTGGCACAGTGGTTAGAGTGCAGTACTGCAGGCTACTTCTGCTGACTGCCAGCTGCCTGAAATTTGGCAGTTCGAATCTCACCAAGCTCAAGGTTGACTCAGCCTTCCATCCTTCCTTGATTGGTAAAATGAGGATCCAAATTGTTGAGGGCAAGAGGCTGACTCTGCAAACCGCTTAGACAAGGCTGTAAAGCCCTGTGAAGCTGTATATAAGACTAAGGGCTATTGCTATTCAGCCATCAAGCCAACCACTGGATGGAGTCAGCAGGTCCTAAATTCAAAATAAAGGAGATTTTAAACATACAGTATGCATACTGAAATAATGGCCACGTTAACTATCATTCCTGGGCTATCTATTGGATGCCAGCCAGCCAAAATACAATAAGACATCAAAATGTTTCTACTATGGAGCAGTATCCCAATACAACATTCCTTACAGGTCGCATAGCAGATTTTTAAAAAGCTTTTCTTCTATGCCTGCTTCCTACTTCTGCCTTGTATGAGCTCTTTATCCATGTTAAATTCATACATATGTATGTTAAAATTCCTCCGTACTCTCTAGAATCAAGGGCTTGGATATGGATAGCCTCTTAAAAGCCACCTATTGAATTACCCGTTGGATTTATTAAATTATAACTATATTTTTCTGATTCTTTTCAAAGGGAAACATCTGGCATCTTTTAACTGCAGTATATTGAATCCCTCTGCTCTTCACAAACTTTGTCTACTGTAAACCAACTTGAACAAGTTTAGGAAATGTTCTGTTTTCATTGAAACCAGAAACCCCCCACAGGACACTTTTGTGAAGAAATTGTTATTTCAAATGCTCTATGATAGCAGAAATCATTGCCATAGGATACAGATCCTGTCTGGTTTCTTTGAAGGTGCATTCAAGAGTCTGTGCAGGCCTGATTTGGTACTAACGTTCATATCAGCTGACAGCTTTTGCATGTGTCTAGGTAGGCCATTGCAAACATAATTTAGAAATAAAAGTTTCACATCTCACCACTTCTTCAACGTTCCAGAGGTGCGTTTTCAAGAGGCAACTGGACTTTCTTTGTTTTTCCTTGAAGGCGTTTCACTTCTCATCCAAGAAACTTCTTCTGTTCTGACTGAATGGTGGTGAACAGAAGGATTTATATCCCTTGCAGTCCTCTGGTCATTGTCACTCTTTGTGAGAGTCGTTGAGGCCACTTGGAGGTTTAACTGTGCCCTCGCAGTCATCTGAATAATGCCGATGGGTGTGGAATCTTCTTGGAACTGCTTAAACATCTTCAAGGCTATCTTTTCCCGGGCCATTTCAAGGATTCAGCTGAAATACTTGAAAATATAACAACTGAGCTACCCCACTCATTAAACCTACCCATAGAATGTCCGTTCTGTTTAGCATTCCAGTTAATGTTCACACACACACACACACACACACACACACACAAAAAGATTGTGCAATAAACCGCTACTTAGCTCTATCTAAAAGCTTTGGGAACAGAACATTGTTTATGTACATGCTTTAAAAGGCATGAACATAGGCCTAACAAGAAGACAAAGTTGGAAGCCCATTGTTTTAACTTAAAAATTATTCCATCCCAAACATCTTGGGTGGTTAATCATAAAGTTGTGGGGTTGGGTTTTTTGTTTTTTTGTTTTTTGCAGATTTTCCTGCAGTTTAGACAGGAAAATCAAATACACAGATACAGAATAGGCAATATCTGGATCAACAGTAGCAACTGTGAGGGATCTAGCTGTCCTGGTGGATCACTGCTGAGATATAAGCTAACAATGTGCTACAGCTGCCAAAAAAGCCAGTGTGATCCTAGGCCACATTAACAGAGGGATAGCATCAACATCTCAAGAAGATACAGCCTATGTTCTGACCAAGGCTTCCAAACCATAGTTACACACAAACTTTTCTTAAAAACAAGACCTATTTTATTGCAACACTGGCAATTGTTTTCATTCCCAGCCAGAATTAATCTCAAACAGTCCCCCGAGATAAGCACACACCTTTCAGTTCTGTGAAGTGCTGCCAAAAACAGAAGCATCAAATGAACTAGAAAAGAAACCAACCAAAGTACAAAAAAAACCCAACCGAAGTACAAAGAGCTTCAAGAATGATTCTGAACCAATCGAACGACTTTGCTTCCTGCAAAGGTTTCATCATCTTGGCCTGACCTTTATACCTTATGGGAGGGGCAGTCACCTCCCCAGCCTTACTCCCGAGTCGTCCCTTTTGTTTAAGCTGCTCTCTCCTTCTAGCAGTTCTGCGCATGCACACACTGGGAACAGGCTCCCCTGGGTCTGCCTCACTTCAAAGGCTCTGGAGTCAGCACCCCACTCCCAGATGTCCTGGCCCCATCCCTGCATTAGATGCAGAATCCTCGTCCAAGTCCTCTCCAGACTCTGCACTGGCTGCCGGCGAATCACAACAGCCTACATCTGGAATACGGTGTCCAGTTCTAGTCACCATTGTACCATATAAATGATGCTGAGATCCAGAAATGGTTCTTCTAGGGATAATTAGAGGGGCGTTTAAGAAAGAAATTGAATACATCATAATACATGTACTAACAGCAGCAAGAATAACTTATGCGCAGAGCTGGAAACTAGATAGCATCCCCACAGATAGTATGATAATAAAGAAAATAACAGATTGCGCAGAAATGGTCAAACTCACCTTAAGAATTGCAAGATAGAGAAGACATGGAATACTACACAGTCTGGGGAAAAGGGACTGCAGGAATAAAAAAAAATAATGTAAATATGTATATATTGATTTAAATGGAAAAGTCGATGTCACATCACTGCAAAGATTGTCTATGTGTTATTTTAAATGTGGAAAAGTTTAATAACAATTATTTTTTAAAAAAGAAAAGAAATGATACTGAGAACCTAGAAAGAGAACTGAGAAAAGAGCCACAAAGATGATCAGTGGTGTGGAGGCTAAATCCTATGATAAACCATTGAGGGAACTAGCCATGTTGCAGGATCCAATCTGGGTCAGTCACTGAGTCCAGAGGTTTAGTCTTCTGAGGTTTTAGATTCATGCTGGAACCCATCTTCATGCAATTCTCTACCCGAAGGAAGTTCTCGGAATATTAAACCCCTGGTCCCAGGGATTAACCCAGATTAACAGAATAACAGAGTTGGAAGATTGGATCCTGCAACATCATCCTGGGACACACATATTCACCTTCATTTGGGAAATTTAGCCTAATAAACAGAAGGCTTAGGGGAGTTTTCCAATACTTGACGGGTTATCACAGGGGGAGAGTGGATCGATTTATTCTCCATAGCACCTTAGGACAAGAAGCAATGGATGGAAGCTGATCAGAAGGAGATCCAACTGGGAAATAAGAAGGGATTTCCTGACAGTAAGAATGAATAATCATTGGAATAGCTTGCTTCTTGAAGTTGGGAGTGATTCATTCCTGGAGGTTTTCAAGAAAAGATTGTATGATGACCCGGGGTGTGGCACAAAGGCAACACAGTCAGATAATCAGTAGGAGTCCCTTTATCATCTCCAACTTTGGCCCCAGTGTCCAGGTTACCTTCTGGCTGGAGAAAAACTCTCCCAGGAACAGCCTCTGACTACAGAAAATTAAGTCCAAAACATGGTCAACATAAAATCCAAACAAACCAAACTGAAGCAATTAGTTTGGCAGGGCAGGAGAAGGAATTGCAGACTTGAAAGCAAAACTCATACAGTTGGGAAGATGCCAGGAACATAGAGAAGCCACGACGATACAAGATAAAGTCATGTTTGCTCCCAACAGCTGGCTGCATGCAGCTTGCCTTTTTTATATGCTGTGTGCCCAGCTGCAGCTAATGAAGGGAATCAGGGCCCTTTCCTCACCCGTAAGCCATGCAACCCACGTTGCTCTCTCTGTCAGCTATTCGGCTTCCTCCTCCGAATCCAATTCCGACAGGGACATGACAGATTGGACAACCATTTGTCCTGGATGGTACAAGGATTGTTGTCTTGGGCAGATAGTTGGACTAGAAGACTTCCAAGGTCCCTTCCAACTTTAGGATTGTACAGTTCGATGAATTATTAAAACAACAGGCCTGTACTTTACAATGCCTGACTATGTTATAATTTCTCTTCCTCCAAGCATCTCCTTAAAATGCATATTTAACCAATGTCTTCCTATAGTTTTTGCACCTCTGAAGGCTTGGCTGCATCACTCATCTGAAATATCAACCTTAGCTGTTTATCAAGACATTTGCAAAACAGACAAGCAATAAAAACGTAGCTATGTGTGCACTCAATTACTGCCCGAATGAAGAATATCACGAAAATTATTCAGTGTCAGAAATCTCATTTTGTATGATATTTCTATATATTTGGGGGGCTTATATATATATATTTCCCCCTTGGTATGAGTGAATTAATATGTTTGGAGTACCCTTGAGCCATGGTGGAAAAATAGACCAACATCCTTATTTAGCACCTCTGCTCAATTCCATTAGAAAAAAATGCTTTAAAGGCAACACATTGATGAATGGAATGTCTTATGCTAATGTAAGAATAATCAATTTAGAATGCTTATGACAATTAAGAAAGCTGGAGATAAGCTTCAGAAGAACTATGCTTTGTCAGCCTTGATTTGGATTAAACTTGCACTAATGGGATCATTTTTCTTCCAAAAGGTATTCTTTTGGGGGGCCAGCATATCAATTAATATGAATTATGCATGTATGGAAGGGAGTAATATCATTAATTAGACAAATTAATTTTATGATGCCGCCGAATAGACTAACACTAGATTGGGGGAGATATCCTTTCCACGCTTCACACATGTTTGAAATAAATGAATAGTTTTACATTTGCATAGTTATTACAGGTTCAATCAGTGTTAATCTGTCATGCGGCAGTCAGCGGACAGCTCTAACTTGGTCACACAACATATGCAATTCACACTTCTGGAGAATGACATATGCATTGTCATAAATACGTTTTAGATTTATGTAGGCCCTACAAGGAATGCCAGGTTGGATTCTTTCAGAAAGAGGAGGAGGAGGAGGAGGAAGGGAGAAGGAGAAGGAAGGGAGATGGAATCAGGGAGAAAGAGGAGGAGGAGGAGGGGAAGGGAGGAGGAGAAGGGAGAAGGAGGAAGAGAAGGAGAAAGGGAGGAGGAGAAGGGAGAAGGAGGAAGAGAAGGAGGGGAAGGAGAAGGAAGGAGAAGGAGGAGGAAGGGAGGTGGAATCAGGGAGAAAGAGGAGGAGGAGAAGGGAGGAGGAAGGAGGAGAAGGAGAAGGCAGGGAGATAGAGTCAGGGAGAAAGAGAAGGAGGAGGAAGGGAGGAGGAGGAGAAAGAGAATGGAGGAGGAAGAGGAGGAGGAGAGGGAAGGGAGATGGAGTCAGGGAGAAAGAGGAGGAGGAGGAGAAGGGAGGAGGAGGAGAAAGAGAATGGAGGAGGAAGAGGAGGAGGAGAGGGAAGGGAGATGGAGTCAGGGAGAAAGAGGAGGAGGAGGAGAAAGCAACAGCATGTATTATTCATTCAGATAGTTGATGAAAAACAGAGAAAAATAGAGATGATACAGCTTTATTTCTGAGAGGTGCTGCAGTCCTGAGTTTTACTTGTTCTGCATCTTCTGCCAGAAGGCAATAGTTCACAAAGATTGTGAGCAGGATGGGAAGAGTCTCTGAGAATGTTGTGCAACTTCCTCAAACAGTGAGATGCAAAGATGTCATCCAGGGCTGGTAGCTGGAGCTGCCCGATGATCTTCTGGGCAGTTTTCATGATTCTCTGTAGAGCTTTGATGATGAGGCACTAAGAAGCTTCTGTATTACAGCTGCTGTATTAACAAGGGGAGCGGACAATTGCGGCCTCTGACCCTTTTCTTCTGACCCACAGGGCCTTCTCTAAGGATAGCCTGCTACTAATCCAGCCGATATCTATACATAAAACATGAAGAGTAGCAACTTGTCTTTTAATACAGCAACACAATCTCCTCGGTTGGCTTCCTGTGTCCATATACATTTCCCCCATTATGTTATTGACTCCATCGCTTGGAGATAACTAGGCAAGTTCTACTTAAGAAATTTCCATAAAACTAAGAAATTTAGGTGCTGGTTATTCTTTAAAGCCCTGGAGGCTTAAAGGTTGGAGCATTCCATCTTTAAATGATGCTTTTAACAAGAGGAACTAAGCTTGGTTAAAAAGTCCTGCCCGTCATGTTGTGAGGCTGCCATATGGATAATAATGGACCATAATAATGGATCAACTCACCTATTGATCTGAGTTGACTCTTCCAGTCATCAGTCTTCAAAGCAAGTAGCCTTGTTGAAGTTGTTGATGACAACTTGAGTGTACAGCAATGCAACCTTTTGCATTTGTTGGGAGTCATGAAGGAGTTGTGTGTTTTCTCGAGTTTGTGTTTTTGTATGTATGCATTTCTCCAATAGAAAATAACAACAATAATAATGTTATTACTGTTGTTGTTATTATTATTATTCCTCTTTTCTTCTCATCACCACCATTTCCATTCACTTGCTTCTGGTGGTTAGGATATTTAATGCATAACAGAATGTTTGTAGATACCATCAACTTCTGTTGGTTCAGAATCTGGAAAAGTTGAGAGACTATAAAATGCCTCCGATGAAGAAGAAAATTTCTGAACTTCCTAAATTAAGATCCTGCCTGGATCAAAAACCAAATGAACAAAGATATCCTGTTTTTTCCCCTGCACCCAACTTCATAATGGGAACACTTTAGACTAAGGAATTATCATGATTCTATCTTGTAATAATTGTGTATATTATAATAAAGAATGCAAATGTGTATACTTTATGTGTGTGTGTGTAAAAAAAAAGAGACTGAAGAGACAGTGTGTACGGGGGAGAGAGAGGAAATATTAAAGAACAAAAATTAATTACTGTAGTGTTTGTAAAAAGCATAATCTGTTTATTTTCTCTAATTGGATATGAAAGAACTGTGTTCTAATTTTTTTTTTAAAGGAGAAGACAAAGTAAAAAAAAATCTTAAGTTTCTTCCAAGGAATTAAAAATGTTCCTCATACGTGAAAGAGAGAGGGGGGAGTGGGGGGAGAGAGAATGGACAAGTATGAACAGATGTTGAAAATAAATGAGGATATATATTTTATCTAGAGCATGTTATACAAGTCCATATGACATGTGACAGCTGGTGACCTATAATGCCCTTTCAAAAATTGACCGATGATAGCATCGGTTCTCTAATTTTTCTGCAAAGCTTTTTTTGAAGGAGCAAACTTTTTTCGAAGTTCTTCTCTCTCTCTTTTTGCCAAACTCACAGTCATTGAAAGGGACTCATTTCTCAAAGGATATCCACATGGTTGGGTTGGATCCAAGTTTTACTCACCGAAGGAGTCTGCTCTGGTTTTCACAAAGAGCAGAAGAACTGAAAGCCCATAACTGGATTGTCCCACATCAAATTACAGCAGGGGAATTATATGACTGAGTACTCCAAGAGGTATAATTTATTAAGTGTGTTGCATTATTATTATTTTTAGTAACATCAAGAATGTCAATCATCAGGAATATGGAACATGTGATCGATCAAATGGAGATCAGTAGGATTTACATTACGTCCTCATGATTTTAAAGTATCTATTCTAGATCCAACCTAACAGCCTAATTTTTTTTCACATCAGCTTTATTCGTGGTGAGATATAGAAGATTCTATCCATTTTCTCTCTGGAGAACAAATCTGGAAAATAGTGTTTCACCCAAATTCCTCTAGAGTGAGATATTTTGAACTAGATGGACCCATTAATCCATATTGTATTTGAAGACTGGGAAGGAAAGTTGGCTTCATTGGAGACAAAAAAATACCCCTCTCCATTATTGAATAAATATGAAGAGAAGGTTTCCAAGTATCCATCAAAATATATTGGCTGATGTTCTGAGGCTGCTTTTTCAAAAGGAAACTGGACTTTTTCCTTGAAGAGGTTTCACTCATCCAAGAAGCTTCTTTGGTTCTGACTGAATGGTGGAGAAAGGAAGGCTTTATGTTTATATTCAAAACTGAAGAAGCTTCTTGGATGAGAAGCGAAACCTCTTCAAGGAAAAACGAAGAAAGTCCAGTTGCCTCTTAAAAAAGCACCTTTGGGACAACCATGATCTGGATGATTGAGAATCTCCATACATATATTACCTGGTGGTATCATGGATCCTTGGTTTTTTCTTCAAAATACTCACAACTCATCTCTCTTTCATGGCTGTTCTTCCTTTTACATCATGGGAAGATGAATAGTGATGCTTCATAAATTATATATCTATAATCATCGTGCTAAGATTTCACATCAAGCATTCATTGAATGCGCCGCTCCATGAATTTCAGCACTTTGGAGGGAAGAAAACACACAAAATAGCAAATATTCATTGCAGATTTACTGCATGTAAGAAAAGAACAGTGTAAACAATAATTAAGCTATTTCCCAGGTTGTAGTAGATTACAGAATCCTTCAGTTATCCTTAATGATGTATCTGGCAATTTTGCGGGAGTGCTTTTAAATCTAATGGGTCAGACCACAGCAAAATAGGATAATGGCTTTAAATGATGGATAGGTGGGTATTTCACTGAGTTATTGGAGGAAGATTCTGCAGTGGTCAACGCACAACACAATGCAAATATACAACGTCCAACACAGTGCAAATATTGTTGTTTGTTCATCCCTGTTGTCCTGAACAAAAACCCTGGAAGAGGGAGTGTAATACAAAATCTTTCCCAAAATAAGATGAATGATTCATCCAGGATTCCTTTCATCCCGGTAACCTATTGGAAGGCGTATGAAATAAACTTTCATATTTTGCATAATTGGTGGAAATGTCAGCGAAAGAGAAAGAGGATGGGAAGCATATTATATAAGGTAATTCCGACTTATGACTTATGCCGTGGAATAAAAATGAACCACTCCCATTAGTAAACTAGTGATGATGTGGATAACATGGTATAAATGTAGAGGCGATCTTTGTTATCAGATCTGCAAAAATGCTGGGCTAGGTTTTTTTTTTTTTCATCCCTGGGAAGGTGTTTTATAGGAATGTTCCTCTTCCAAATATTGATCTTAGGAAAGGTGCAGGTCTATGGAGATTCTCAATCATCCAGATCACAACAGATATCAGATAATCAGAGTTGGAAGGGACCTTGTGTGTCAGCTAGGCCACCCCCACTGCAATTTCTGAGGGCAAGCTCTTCCACTGGTTGATTGTTCTCACTGTCAGAAAGTTTCTCCTTAACCAGGTCATGGTTGTCCAAAAGTGCTTTTCAAAAGGCAACTGGATTTAGCGACAGAAATTTTGGGCTCAGTTGCCATCATTAGTTGAGGACTACCTGTATTTGTAGCATCCTGGGGGGAGGAAAAGTTGCACTGGTAGCAACTTTCACACCTTGAAGATTCTCTGCAAAAAAATAATTGAATTGATACCCACATTTGGCCACAGGACACTAAAATCACATTGATTTGTTGTTGCATTTAATGCACGTGGAATCATGTTTAGTGTAGGCATGATATATACAGCCCAAAAATGTATATTGGGATATGAGCCAAGGTGGTGCAGTGGTTAGAATACAGCATTGCAGGCTAATTCTGCCAACTGCCAGTAGTTTGAACCTCGCCGGCTCAAGGTCGACTCAGCCTTCATCCTTCCGAGGTTGGTAAAATGAGGACCCAGATTGTTGGGGGCAAGAGACTGACTCTGTAAATCTCTTACAGACAACTGTAAAGCACTCATGAGTGGTATATAAGTCTAAGGACTATTGCTATATATGCAGAATATAAATGAAAGGGGTCTTTCTTGACTATGTAAAATGTGCAAACTCCCCATCATTTAAACTCCATTTCCAAAATAAAGTTTCCAACTTCCAGATCCAAACAGCATCTGGGTTTTATTATCATTGTCAATAATTCCATTTGGCACAGGAAGAGAGCTAATTCTGCTCATGTACTAATGATTAATCAGACAAGCCTATTTACTAATGTATCAGAATGTGTTAGAAACATAAGCTACTGGGGGACAGATCATCAATTCAGGTATAAATGAACTATGAGGATGTTGGATATCTATTGATTCATGTCAGAGAATGAAGAGGAAAATATAATCAGCTTGTAGGAATCATTAGACTAAATGAAAATAGAATTTCAAATCCTACCCTTAATACATAATTTTTATTGACTTTTTTGTGGGCCTAAATCTGTCGGGCAGTTGAAAGAGTTAAAATAAAAATATAGCAAGTTTTTGCTCGTTGTGTGTGTATATGTATATATAAAATGGGAACAAGCAAGGAACTTATCCAGTTGCCCTAATATTAAAAGAAACTATTTTATCATCTTATATTGTAGAGTATATTTGAGACTTCTGGCTAAATTGTGGTTGTAAGTCATGGACTATCTGTATTTTGATTAAGGAATATCCAGAATCAAGAAATCAAGGATTAGCAGATTTGTTAAAATGAAAACTGTTCCCAGCCAACACTACATTTGTACAATACAGCCTAACTCTGCAGTTTATCAAATAATACGTTAAAGAGCATCCTAGCATTGGGCGTATTCGATTGAACAGAAATATATTCAGCCACCAGAATGCACAATCCAAACTGTACATGACCCAACCCACAACCCAAGATCATGTGAAGATCTAGTAATGCTTCACAAAGCCATAGTAAGACCACTCTTGGAATATTGCATCCAGTTTTGGTCACCCCAATATAAAAAAAGATGTTGAGATTTTGGAAAGAGTGCAGAGAAGAGTAACAAGAATTATTAGGGTCTGGAGCTAAAACATACAGTATGAAGAATGGTTGCAGGGATTGGGTATGTCTGATCTAAGGAAAAAGGAGACTAGGGTAGACACAATAGCAGTGTTCCAATATTTGAAGATGATGGGGTCAGCCTATTCTCCAAAACACCAAAAGGCAAGACAAGGAGCAACAGATGGAAACTAACCAAGGACAGAAGAAACCTAGAACTAAGGAGAAATTTCCTAATGGTGAGAACGATCAGTCAATGGAGAATAGCTTGCCTTCAGAAGTTGTGGGAGCTCCATCACTGGAGGCTTTGGTTTTCCCAGTTGCACTGTATGGCTGTGAAAGCTGGACCATAAGAAAGGCTGAGCGCCAAAGAATGAAGGCCTTTGAACTCTGGTGCTGGAGAAGACTCCTGCGAGACCCTTGGACTGCAAGGTGATCCAACCGGTCAGTCCTAGAGGAGATCAACCCTGACTGCTATTCAGAAGGCCAGATCCTGAAGATGAAACTCAAAGACTTTGGCCACCTCATGAGAAAGAAGGACTCGCTGGAGAAGAGCCTAATGCTGGGAACGATTGAGGGTAAAAGAAGAAGGGGATGGCAGAGAATGAGGTGGCTGGATGGAGTCACTGAAGCAGTCGGTGTGAGCTTAAATGGACTCTGGAGTATGATAGAAGACAGGAAGGCCTGGAGGAACATTGTCCATGGAGTCACGATGGGTCGGATACAACTTCGCAACTAACAACAACAACAAAAGCATTGCATTCCCAGGATACAAGATTGTGTAGCTTCAATGCTTAGGTTTCCAAACACACAACACACACACACAAACACACACACACACACACACACACCCAATGTGACAAGCTATTCTCCACTCTCACCAGTAAAGGCTCTTCATCCTGAATGCTTAATGATGTTTCTTAGTTGGTGTTCAATACCGTCCAGTCTATAACTCCGCGCCTCGCCTTTATGTGATGCTTAGATATGAGATTGATCTCTCAGGACACCCTACCGTTCGGAAAGTAGGATTATTGGATTTTGTGGCTTTCTCAGATGTCAAAGATCTTTAAACAGTGTCTTGCAAAGTTGCAGCATCTCGCCAGCCTGTGAGCAGCTTATGAGAAGGGAAAGAAAACAGACTCCATGCTAATTAAAAGGAGTGGGGAGGACAACCGGCTTCCCACACCATTAAATTCAACAAGATGAAAGTATTTGAGGGGTGCCTTTCATTTAAATATATATATTACATTATATATACATATATATTACATATATATACTGTAAGAGAGAGAGGGAGGGAGGGAAAGAGGGAGAGAGAGAGAGAAATAGTGAGGGGGAAGAGTTGTGCATCTAACCCTGTTGGTTTTTCCTAACAGTGAGTTTCTTACTGTCTGAAGAATCATTTTGCTCAAATTTTCATATGCATTTTCCTCCAGCCTCACTCCAACCCCAGCCATTCTCAATCAGTTTGATAATGGGGAGGAATTGCTTTGGGGGGGTTTCTTTTTGTTTCAAATGAGAAGAAAATGCAAAGGCATTCTCATAGGTGAGAAACCTACAAGCTTAGCATAGCTAAGGGGAGTTTGCTTAATTGCTGTATGTTTCATTTTACAAATACGTTGTCTACAGCATCTCTGGCTTCTTATAGGAGAGTGTTTGAAATCCCTTGAACTGGAAATGAGTCCATGGTAGTGGTTATTTTTTTTTATTCTGTTTTTTTTTTTGCTTTAAACCTGGTTGACTATATCTGGGCTTGGAAGTGAAGAAAAGTTAGCTCTATCAATCAATCAGAATAGTGCTGGAAGGGATGGTTGAGGTCTTCTAGTCCAACCCCCAAGCTCAAGCAGAAGACCCTGTACCACAAATGGCTGTCCAGGGTCTTCTTAAAATCCTCCGGTGATGAAGCACCCACAACTTCTGGTGGCAAGCTGTTCCACTGGTTGATTGTCCTCAATGTTAGGAAGCCTCTCCTTAATTCCAGGTTGCTTCTCTCCTTGATTAGTTTCCATCCGTTGTTTCTTGTCTTGCCTTCTAGTGCTTTGGAGAATAATTTGACCCCCTCTTCTTTGGGGCAGCCCCTCAAATATTGAAATACTGCTATCATGCCTTGCCTTCTGGTGCTTTGGAAAATAAGTTGACCTTCTCTTCTTTGTGTGTAGTATGTAGATAGGTTAGGAAAGGAAGTCAAACTATATTAGAAAAAGCCTTTAATAAGACTTAGTTTCCATATACATGTTTATGTGGCCAGAAAAATAGTAACAACGACATAGTACTAAGTTAGATGGTTGTAGCATCAAGGCTACAAGCAGGCCAAGGAAACTAGAATAAACGAGATAAAGAGGACAATAGAACTTTCCAGACAAGTTCAGGAAACATTTCCTTCCAAATCCTCCAAAATATTTACAAAGACTGCATTACTATTACTATTAATCTTCTCATCGCTCCCTATCACCCATCCCCTCCCACTTGTGACAGCATGACTGTAACTTTGTCGCTCGTATCCTTATGATTTATATTGACTGTTCCTAGTATTATTTGATGGCTTATTGTACCCTATGACTATTACGTGTTGTACCTGATGATTCTTGACAAATGTATCTTTTCTTTTTATGCACATTGAGAGCATTTTCACCAAGAAAATTCCTTATGTGTCCAATCACATTTGGCCAATAAATAATTCCATTCTATTCCATTCTTTTCCATTCCATTCCATTCCATTTGATTCCATTCCATTCCATTCCATTCTATTCTATTCTATTCTATTCTATTCTATTCTATATCAAATGGGAATTTATTTGGCATCAGTTAAGTTCAGAGTTTGCCTAAGAATTCCTACTTTATTTCCTGAACTTAGAGAAAAGGAGGAAAAAAGTAGTTAAGCCACGTTCTTATATATTTCTGTGGTCATGAAAACACAAAGAAAAGAAAAAAGAAAAGAGACTCCAAGTGCAATTCAGCATGACGGGCAAACATCCATCAAACAGGTTGAAAATTGAATGAACTCAGAATGCAATTATTCCCTTGTTGAAAACACGTAGCATTCCTTCGGCTTGCGGTAAGGCCATTTTGCCTGGTGCCTTTTAACAAAAAGGAATGCAGTCGTTTGACCTTCATTTCCATCTTTTGGATGTCATAAATGTGGCATCGATGTTCCCGGTTGTTGTTTTTTGCACAGGATTTGGGAACAGCCCCACAAAACTGCACTGGGAGCATCACCCTCACTGCTTCAAACATTTTTGATAAACATAGAAAGCTCTAACACTGATCCAGATGTTCTCACTATCCTTAAAAAAAATAATTTAAAATCTGTTCAGCATCCTAGATGATTTCCCCCCCCCCCCCTGCTGGCTTCCTCTCGTAGCTGTGCAAGAACCCGTCTTCAAAAGGAAAAGAGGGAGAGGGAGAGGAAAACCAAATCCTCCCCACCCAAGGAAAGTTGAAATATATTTATGGAATGTTAGTTATACTGTTGCATTTAATGTCTTCTCAAGTTCAGGCTAAATTGAAATGCCCCTTGAAACCTCTCTCTCTTCTCCCGCTCTTTCTATCTTTCTTTCGCTCTGTTCTCTTCCTGTCTCTGTCTCTGTCTCTGTCTCTCTGTCTCTCTCTGTCTCTCTGTGTGTGTCTTTCTCTCTGTGTATATCTTTCTCTGTCTTCTCTGTCTCTCTCCCTCCCTCTCTATTTCTCTCTCTTCTCTCTTTGTCTTTCTCTTTCTCTCTCTGTCTTTCTCTCCCCCTCTCTCTTCTCTTTCTCTCTCTCTCTCTCTTTCTTTTTTCTTTCTCCCTCTCCCCCTCTTTCCTTCCCTCTTTTCTGTTTCTCCCTCTCTTCCTCTCTCTGTGTCTCTCTCTTTCCCTCTCTCCCCCTCCTTCCTTCTCTCAAGCAGGAAAGGAAAGTGAGAAAAAATGACATGGCCCTGTAAATAAACAGCTGGCTTGCAACATATGCACTTTGGAAGGGAAATGTCTGTAGTTTTCAGGTGCTGACATTCTCCAAACTACACTTGCAATCTTTATAATATGGGATATATAATTTAACTATTATTGACAATGCACAAGCAGATGGAACGAAGTGTACGGTCCTGCATGTATCCTCTGGGGATGCTTGAGCCGGAGACCCTAGACCATTTCAGATAAATGGCTGTCCAGTCTCTATTTAAAAACCTCCAATGATGGAGCACCCACTGATCTGGTCCCCTGGCGGTTACCGGAGCTGGCAGCAGAGTCGGACAGTGAGGAGGTTGGGGAGGAACATGGGCCAGTCCTGAAGGCTGAGGAAGGCTCGGATGAGGGCTCTGCATCAGAGGAAGAGATGGGACCAGGCCAGGCTGGCAGTCATCAGCTGCTTTCAGAGTCAGACAGCAGTGAGGTAGAAGAACAGCGGGAGCTGGTTCCCAGACTGCGCATGCGCAGAGCTGCCAAAAGAAAAGAACAATTGCGAACTAAGGGTTGACGTGGGAGTAAGGCCACAGGTGAATGGTGAATGGCCCCTCCCATAGGGATTAAAAGAGGAGCAAAAAGGGAGAGGGCTTTCTCGAGTACACCTGTTGTGAACAGTGAAGCCTCTGTGGAAAATAATACCCTGAAACTTAGCTTTGTTTATTAGCAATCAGTGGAATTCTTGACTATCTCTCTCTTTCTCCCTCTCTTCCTTCCTTCCTTCCTTCCTTCCTTCCTTCCCAATTCATAGAAGTATTCAGAAGTCATTCTGAGAGCACCACCCAAATTCTTCTCACTTGAGCAACTTTAATGTGATTAGCTGCGAACAACATTTCAAGCTAATAGATATTAAAAGAGGTTTCGTGCAAGTTTCATTTGACTTTCCCCGTCATTAGACTATTTCCAAGAAGGCAGCGTCTTCTTTGAAATGATCTGAACTTTTTAAAAAGCTTGATGACATTTCAAGCTACTCGGTGCTTGTAATTTGATTGGGGAATACAATAGCAAGCATTAGCTGCCTCGCACAATATTTCTGTGGGTTTAATATTTGCAGGGTGATCACATTTGTTAAACAATCGTCAAACTAGTCAGGGCCCATTCCAATGGAATGATTGCAAGCCAGGAGCGTACAAATTGATCTAAATCCGATCGGTTCCAAAGGTACCAATTTATTTTCCTGTTCTGTATTTAAAAAGAAGGAAAAAAAATAGGATGTAGTTTCTTAGGCCATCTCTAATTAATCCTTTTTTTTGACATGCAGCATTCCGAGTAATACTTTTTAATATATAGAGGTCATCCTCAGGTTATGGCTATAACTGGGACCAGAATTTTCCATTACTAAGCAAGGTGATTGTTAAATGAGTTATACCACAGTTTTATGACTTTTCTTGCCACAGTTGTTAAGCAAATCAGAAGAAATTGTGCAGACATTAAGCAAATCTAGGCTTTCTCCACTGAGAAAGCCAGCTATCAGAAGCCAGCTGGGAACACCGAAAATGGTGATCCCAAGACTCTGGGACGTTGCAATCAATATGCCCTTTGCAGCCCTCTCTAAGCAGTTTACAGAGTCAGCCTGTTGCCCCCAACAATCTGGGTCCTCATTTGACTCACCTCGGAAGGATGGAAAGCTGAGTCAACCTTGAGGTGGTCAGGATCAAACTCCTGGCAGTTGGCAGAGTTAGCCTGCAGTATTGTATTCTAATCAGTGTGCGACCATGGGAAGGAAGGAAGGGAGGGAGGGAGGGAGGGAGGGAGGGAGGAAGGAAGGAAGGAAGGAAGGAAGGAAGGAAGGAAGGAAGGAAAGAAAGAAAGAAAGAAAGAAAGAAAGAAAGAAAGAAAGAAAGAAAGAAAGAAAGAAAGAAAGAAAGAAAGAACAGCAATAGTACTTAGACTTATATACCACTTCAGTGCTTTACAGCCCTCTCTAATTGGTTCACAGAGTCAGCCTCTTGCCTCCAACAATCTGGGTCCTCATTTTACCCACCTCGGAAGGATGGAAGACTGAGTCATCCTTGAGCCTGGTGAATTTTAAACTGCCAAATTGCAGTCAGCCGGCAATCGGCAGAAGTAGCCTGCAGTACTGCACTCTAACCACTGTGCCACCACAGTTCTTGATATTCATTTCTCCAAGAATAGAATAGGAATGGGAATAGAATAGAGTAGAGTGGAGTGGAGTGGAATGGAATAGAATAAAAGTAGAATAGAAATAAGAATGGAATAGAATAAAAGTAGAATAGAAATAAGAATAGAGTAGAATAGAATAAATAGAATAGAATAGAATAGAATAGAATAGAATAGAATAGAATAGAATAGAATAGAATAGAATAGAAGGAAGGGACCTTGGAGGTCTTCTAGTCCAACCCCTTGCGTAGGCAGGAAACCCTATACCATTTCAGGCAAATAATACTCGAATGAATCCTATCAAAATAACATTGCTTTGTGTGGATTTTTTGGGTGCTAGTAGATCTATACTTTCCTGTTATATATAACACAATGCCATCTATACTGGCAGGTCACTCCCTTTCACTCTAGAAGAAATGGGTAAGGATGACAATGTGAACTATTCATTAATGGAACAGCTTTCTTCCAGAAATTATGGGTGCTCCGTCACTAGAAGTTTTGAAGAAGAGATTGGACAGCCATTTTTCCAGAATGGTATAGGGTCTTCTTTTCCTTCCAACCACCATTACTCTGCAAACCATTACTTCTGTAAAACTGGATTTCTTTGAATTCATTGCAATTCATTGGTCGTGGTATTTCATCCTGTATTTATTTCAACTAAAAGACCTTTGCGTTATCCTTGGAATTTACTCTTAAGAAGGGTGGGCTGAAGACTAATATTCTTTCCTTCTCTTTTCTGTTCATTTGAGAAAGATGCTTCCCTGAGCTACATATGATCTGCTCTTGTTCAGATTTTTGTCCCTGCTAATAAATACGGAGCTGAATTGTCAAAGTCACTTTTTATTTTCCTAATTCCGATATAAAACAAGCTTCATCGTAAAAGTTGCCTTTCATTTCACCACTATTTATTAAGGACAGCCACAAAAGAAAGGGGAAGTACTGGGCTTCCTACCCCTGAATTCTTGAATGTGAAAGATTAGTGAAATTAGTCTCATAAAATGTATAGGGCCTTTTTAATTGTCTCGGCAAAGTCCCTTCATTAGCTGTTACTGGCTGCCAATATCTATGTGCTCTTCTGGAAATTTATCTTGCCTGGATTTATTATTAGCTTCTTATGAAACTATCTTTAGGTGGCCCAATTTGTGTTGGTAGCATTCCTGCAAGTTGGATTAATTTTGTATTTCCTGTCCATTTTCCTACAGTTGTCGTGGTGTGGCTGTGTGTTAGAGCTTCATTACTCCAAGCCACTGAGCCCCCTTCTATCCTTTGTTGCAAACATTCCTCGCTTTAATGTTCAGACCATTACAAATAATCAATGTGAATGGAGTATTGATTTCACCTCTCATGACGAGTCACGGGAAATATTTTGTATTCACTGCAACTCTGGCTTTGGTTCAGCCGACTAGGCAGGTGAAGTTGCAGAAGGTTAACCTTTAAGTAGACTACCAGAAAAATCACGTTGCCGTGTGTTAGCCTCAAATATAATCCCTAAACGTGACAGCACGCTTACCAGGATTACGTGGTGTATCCTTCAGGAGAACATCTTCATACCTGCACAAGATTGTTCCCAAGTGTTCCAGAAACAATCGGAGGTTGTGATCTAAATCTATGAAGACCCAAATAGATCCAGATGTATATTTCTATCCTTCATTGGTCATGAGACATCTGTTATGATGTTTCTTCTGGTTTGGCACTTTCTGAAATTCCTACAAGACAACCTTGTCTGCATGGGCATTCAAGGAAGTGCCGCCAAAGAACTTTGTGCTGTTCATTCTTTTTCCATGAACCGTCCATTATAGTTGAGAAGCAAAAATAGGTTATACATCTATATTTCTTTCACTGCTTTATTATTCATTACAAATTATTATTCATTGCTTTTTTAGATTTTGGGGTGCAGGACAAAAAATTACTACCGGTTCTGTGAGCATGGCTTGGGATCTTGGAGTCTTCTAATCCAGCCTCCAGCTCAAGCCAGAGGCCCTATACCGTTTCAGACAAGTGTTGTTCAATCGCTTCATTAAAACCTCCAGAGTTCATCCACAGCTTCTGGGGGCCTGGAATCATCCTGCTAAACATGCTAGGAATTTCCAAGATGAATTATTGGATCCAGTTACAGGTTGTCTCGAAGAAAACATGACCTTGAGAATGTGCTAAACTCCACTTTCTTTCCAGTGAGTAACAACGGCCAGGCTTCCCACATCAGTGGTTAAAGGTTTCAATTCCAGCATCTTCATTTTTTTGGTAAATCAGTGGCATAATTAATAAATCCCTTGAATTTAACAACAGTGTGATATTCAACCAATGGGGAGATCAGTTTTTTTAGTCAATACAAAGCCTATGCAAAATTGCCTTCAGTCTGAACAATTCGCTGATGGGGATTTCAGGAGGAGAATTGGTGGCAGGACTCCAGACTAATTATTCATTGTGAATTATGCAGCCTATTTTAACAATCATCCTTACCTAACTCACAGGAGTGTTGTAAGGATTAATTAATGTTTATAAAGGATTTTAAACATGAAGAGTGTCGCAGAGTAGCTAAATATTATTATACAATGGACGTAAGTGCCTCAGCATGCTTGCCCATTCAAAATGTATATTTTTACATGGAGGGGAAAAAAAATCACCGGATTCAAATTTTCCATGGTTTCATCTAAGTTTCAAATATGGTAAGCACCATTTACTAAGTTGGTTTTTCCCCTCTGTAATGTTTAAAATTATATCCATATTTCACTCATGCAGAGCCTGAAACAAAACTGTCATTCAGCTATCTTTGAAAAAGTAGTTTTAAAAAATTTGAATCCCAGCCAGTACTAGGATGGCTCTCTAGTCAAGTTTCCAGTGGATATAAACTTTTTTTATATATATTTTTGCTCTTTTCTTCATTTCCCCCCATTCTTAAAAGCCAACACTGAAATTGCTCTCTGAGTCAGCCTCATATTTCTGTCTCCAAGAGGGGACAAGCTAGATTTTGTTTAAAAGCTTACAACAAGACATAATGTCAAAGCTGTTACACATTTTTATATTCACCACTCAGCAATGAGAGATGCCTATTTCTTTCCTTTCCCCCTTACTTTTAAATTTTTATTACGTTTCGTTGCAAGATAAAGTATAGAATAAACTTTAGAATAATATAAAATATAGAAGAAAGAAAAGGTAGAATAAAAATCTTTCTCATCATCCAAACTTTCATTTCTTTTCCGTTTTGAGGAAAAAGTCCAGAAGTGGTTTCCAAGTAGAAACAAAATGAGATCAATTCTACTCTTGAATTAAAACAGTCAATTCCACCACTGTCAGAAATCACGTAGGGTCTCCTGCTTAGGTGGGGGGTTGGACTAGATGACCTACAAGGTCCCTTCCAACTCTGTTAATCTAGCTAGCTAGCCAGCTATCTCTACTAACTCCATTCTCCTTTACCATCCATTCTTCCATTGTGGGACAAGAGATGTCGCATATGAAATGGTGCTTGAGAAAGAGGCTGGATTAGAAGACCTGCCAGCTCTGGTCTATTGGAATATCTCATAATGATTATTGGTTACTAACATGCCACCAGTGGTTTTCCTACCCTCACTGTTCCACTGTCCTCTCCACAGTGAGAAAAAGAGGGTTTTCTTCCATTAGAAAAATCAAGATGGTGATCGTGGCAGTGGGATCCAAGCTCTGTCTGTTGTTTATGCTTGTCCACTCTCATAAAGAACATGGCCACCATCTTGACTGGGTCACATCTTTTTCTAAAAATATTTAGAAATAGCTCATAGGTTGAAGCAGGGTTTTCCTCCTGAACTGAACGTTTTTATTTGTGTCTTTCTAAAGCAACTTTTGTTTTACAAAATTCTCCTCAGCCAATAGACCTCCATTGACGGCACACAATGAAAAAGAAGAAAAGATCTATTTAATGTGGTGGATTTTATCCTCACCATAACTGTACTATTATTCTCACAAGATCCCTATGGAAATGATGTAGGCTAAGAGAGAGCTGGCCAAATCATCAAATATGGGAGCATTTTTTTTTTTTATGGGAATAGTATATAACAGGAGGTCTCCAAAGTTGCCAACTTTATTTAAAAATAAGCTAAAAATAAGAAGGTGGAAGTTTAGGATTAGGTAATTTAATTGTATTGTTAATATTAACAGTGTGTTAAAATATATTGTGAACTTCAAACTTTTAAGGATTAGAAATTGTGGGGATTTTGAGATATAATCCCGGGATTGATTAAATTTTGTTAATATTTGGTCTGATCAGTAGTCTAGATATTTAGGATACTGAAATTATGGTGGAATAATGAGTAATTTTTAAAATATTAAATATAAGTGACTTAATAGGGGACAATAAATAAATGGTGAAAAGAAATGTTATTTATGCTTAAATGAATTAATGAAAAAAAATGAGAAAAAACTATAAAGAGGGAATAGTATTGTTGAAGTTGGAAGATTAGGATTATATATACTTATTTGTACTAACATTGTTAGCATTGTTTAAAAAGGACATTGACCCAGTTAATACACTGTCCACAAAATATGTATGGAAAACTGTAAGTAAAACATGAATTAGTTAAAAAAAAAACTCCCAGAATTCCTCCAGAAGTATGGAGACCCCTGGTATGTAAACACAAAAAAATAGCTATTGGGGATTTGAACCCAGGCGTCTCCCTATCCTAATATTATACTAAGCAATGCAATGCCACTAAGCAATGCAATGTGTTTCTTTTTGTGATTCTTTTCATCAAAATGAAATGCAAAATAAAGGAAATTAAAAATGAAGAGATGGTGTAGTGTTTATAGTGCAGGGCAGCTACAAATAGATATAAAATTTGCAATAATTATGTTCTGCGGAGTGCTGCCCTTTTATAAATATGATTTTTCTTTCTATTTTTGGTAGGAGAAGATGGATCGTATTTTATTTCTGTGGTCCTTTGCAGATCTGTTAAAAATACGGCACTGCTAATAAAATCAAGAAGTGTTCCTGTTTCAAAAGGGGATTTATTAGGGGAGCCACAGTAATTATGTAATTTATCAAGTGGGTTTTTTAAGCCCTATCTAAAACGTTAGTTTACTTGAGTGAACAAAATTCCATAGTAACTAAACTAGAATAAACAGAGAGCGAAGAAACATGTTTTAGAAATCTTGAGCAACTGAAGATCTATTGAGCTATGATTAACTGACTCAGGGAAATTACCTCTGACTAGTTATCTGAAACTTTCAAAGAGAGAGAGAGAGAAAGAAAGAAAAATAACTAATTTAATGGGCTGAACCTTCAGAGTTAGCCTTTAAGATGAATAACCTGCTTTATGGCAACACAAAATTTACTGGACGGCAATCTTTGCTTCAGGTCCAATTTGAAGAATTATGGCAATATTTCTTCTGAAATGATGATGAATGAGCGGATAAGGAGGTTGGTTGATCTCCTCAAACTGCACGCTTATTTTTTAATGAGAACAGCCAGGATCAACATGCATTCAAACAAAGGATGTTTTATTAAACAGAAAACTCCTGCGCTGGATATGTTGTTTGGTCGTTATTTGTTCCTTGTTTGATGGGATTATTTCAGAGGAGAAGGTATATATTTGCATCATTTGAGTTCAATATCATACTAAATACAAAGAAAAGGGGGAACCTTGCATTGTAGAAAATTCCTTTCCTGGGACACCTCGTTCTATTTCTCCTTTTCTTCCTGCCTCTGTCTACTTCCCCCAATAGAGAGCCAGGATTCGGTAGCCATTGGACCGATTCAGTCTCGAAGAGACATTTGTTGTTTGATCATTTTATATGGACAATCTAGAACTCTGCCGGTAAAGCAGATGAGAACATTAACACATAACAAAGGCCCACTTAATTCAGGTATATCCATATCTGTTCTGACCTTGGAGCGATTGCAGTGAGCAGTCACAAAGCGGAGGTGTGTTTTAGGTGACATACTTCAGAAGAGTTGAAAAGACAAAGGCCGCTCTTTTGAGGTCAGCAAAGTCCACATTCTGGATAGAGAGGACCATTGGTTTGAAAGAGAGGTAAAAGAGACCATCTATAAAATAGAATAGAATAGAAGGGAATGGGAATGGGAATAGAATAGAATAGAATAGAATAGAATAGAATGGAATGGAATGGAATGGAATGGAATGGAATGGAATGGAATGGAATGGAATGGAATGGAATGGGAATGGGAATAGAATAGAATAGAATAGAATAGAATAGAATAGAATAGAATAGAATAGAATAGAATAGAATAGAATAGAATAGAATAGTTGGAAGGGACCTTGAAGGTCTTCTAGTCCAACCTCCTGCTTAGGCAGGAAAGAATCTATGTTAAAACTAAACAGCCCTTCCTCAACAAAGGGGGAGGAATAGGACACCACTTATCTCCTATTTACAACACAATTCCAAGAAGGTTCCATACCCATTTTCACCGGGACCCAGTTAACCCCGAGGGCACAGATAAGTCCCAAGTAGCCGCAAGAGCTCCCAGAGAGAGTGCTAATGACCAGAGGACTGCAAAGAAATATAATCCTTCCATTCTCTCCCCACTATCCTATCAAAACCAATCCTTCCATCCTCCCCCACCTAGTAAGAACTGATGAAGCTTCTTCGGTGAGAAGGAGAAAACACAGTCTAGTTGTGGGGCACTTTTGAGACAATCATGACCTGGATGACCGAGAATCTCCCTAAGTGCACACAGAGTTCTCCACTAAATTTTAGAAGCCCATTTGATTGACTGCTTTTGGCGGCCCTTGATATGACTTAGCTTCATGAATTTGATTACCTTTCTTTAAATTTCCAAATGGATTCTTGTGCATCTCCCAATTAACAGTCTCTGATGATTAAGTATATGCAGGGTTTACATTCAGGAAGTGGGGAAAAACGCTTAATCATTTTGCTAGGATTTCTTAGCAGGCTGCTTCATTCCACCTCTGTCAATTTTACGCTGAATTTTATCAGTTTATAAATTTGCACTCTTACTTGCCATTGGGAAGCGGAGGTGGGGGGGAAGAAAAAAGGGGTTTTTGTTGGGGGTGGTTTTTTTTTCCAAAAAGAAAAAAAAAATTCCATTCCAAAGCACTTTACCATACAGACACTGAAAAATAAAGACCATTAACAACAAAAAGTATAATTAAATTAAAATGCCAACTTCCCAAAGGACCCCAGCAAATGGGAAATATATCAAATGCTGATAATATAAATGGGTCCTTTCTCAAGGTGTGAGAAAGTCAATGAAATAAACTTAGATAATTTGCTGAGTTTTTTTTTTTTTCTTCTTCTTCTTTTAATGCAGGGAAAGTAGACTAATGATTTAAAAGGGAATTGCCACTGTGACAATATATTACAGGGGTAATTGCCATTCAGGCAAACAGCTTAGACTGTTGTTAAGGTGCAAGAGACCCCAAGATGAGAAACATATTTAAAAATTAGCAGCCTTATCCACAGCTCCTTCTTTCCCAGCCTGATGAGACAGACAATATTTGGGTGTCTTTTTCATGAAAAGTTTCCACTTTCCGCATTTTTGTCTCTTTTGGGGGGTATGTGTGTCATTGCTTATTATTCATGACAGTTTGAATGAAGAAGATTCTTGTTGCTGTGGAATGATTTCCCCACTTCTGTGTAAGACAGCGGAAAGTAATAGCAATAGCACTTAGATTTATATACCGCTTTATAGTGATTTACAACTCTCTTTAAACAGTTTACAAAGTCAGCCTTGTTGCCCCCCAACAATCTGGGTCTTCATTTTACCGACCTTGGAAGGATGGAAGGTTGAGTCAACCTTGACCCGGTGAGGATCAAACTCATGGCAGTGGGCAGAGTTAGCCTGCAATACTACATTTTAACCACTGCGCCACCACGGCTCTTGGTGATCATCTACACACTGAAACTTCAACCTGAACATCTCT